>NC_091206.1:7598010-7670510 GCF_040958095.1 Procambarus clarkii | reverse complement strand
CTCTCCCCCAGTGTCACCTCTCCCCCAGTGTCACCTCTCCCCCAGTGTCACCTCTCCCCCAGTGTCACCTCTCACCCAGTGTCACCTCTCCCCCAGTGTCACCTCTCCCCAGTGTCACCTCTCCCCTAGTGTCACCTCTCCCCAGTGTCACCTCTCCCCCAGTGTCACCTCTCCCCCAGTGTCACCTCTCCCCCAGTGTCACCTCTCCCCCAGTGTCACCTCTCCCCCAGTGTCACCTCTCCCCCAGTGTCACCTCTCCCCCAGTGTCACCTCTCCCCAGTGTCACCTCTCCCCCAGTGTCACCTCTCCCCAGTGTCACCTCTCCCCCAGTGTCACCTCTCCCCCAGTGTCACCTCTCCCCCAGTGTCACCTCTCCCCCAGTGTCACCTCTCCCCAGTGTCACCTCTCCCCCAGTGTCACCTCTCCCCAGTGTCACCTCTCCCCCAGTGTCACCTCTCCCCAGTGTCACCTCTCCCCCTGTGTCACCTCTCCCCCAGTGTCACCTCTCCCCAGTGTCACCTCTCCCCCTGTGTCACCTCTCCCCAGTGTCACCTCTCCCCCTGTGTCACCTCTCCCCCAGTGTCACCTCTCCCCCAGTGTCACCTCTCCCCCTGTGTCACCTCTCCCCTGTGTCACCTCTCCCCAGTGTCACCTCTCCCCTGTGTCACCTCTCCCCTGTGTCACCTCTCCCCTGTGTCACCTCTCCCCAGTGTCACCTCTCCCCAGTGACACCTCTCCCCCAGTGACACCTCTCCCCCAGTGTCACCTCTCCCCAGTGTCACCTCTCCCCAGTGACACCTCTCCCCCAGTGTCACCTCTCCCCCAGTGACACCTCTCCCCCAGTGACACCTCTCCCCCAGTGTCACCTCTCCCCCAGTGTCACCTCTCCCCCAGTGTCACCTCTCCCCCAGTGTCACCTCTCCCCCAGTGTCACCTGGCATGCACTCACAGCCCCCAGGCAGGTGCCCCCTCACCACCAACGGGCCGTGGAGAGTACACAGAGCTGCTGTGTGAATGTTTCATGCACACGTGTCCACAGACCTGCTCTATAAATTATGCCTCAACCAGCATTGTCTCCAAGTTTTACAATTGGTCTTTGCTAGCTCGTCCTGGGCCACACCTGTCCAGGTAACACCTGTCTTGACCATACCTGTCCAGGCCACACCTGTCCTGGCCACACCTGTCCAGGCCACACCTGTCTTGACCATACCTGTCCTGGCCAGCCCAGTCCTGGCCACTTTCGTTTACAATATTTTGACTTTGGTTTACAGACTATTCTTTAACAGAAAGGGAAAAAATGATCTTAAATATATTCTGCAAAGAAACCATTTTTTTCTATTAATAAATATCAAGCTAAAGATCAATTATATTTCTGATTAGAATACGTTTTGAAGGAGCATTTATCTTTTACAAGTTAATTATATTTTTAATGAAGAAACATATTTGTGATAAAAGATTATCTTTCTAATAAAGAATTTTCTGTTTCACTGAACTTGAGTCTATAACCAACTGTATGCCAGAGAATTGTGAAAAAACTATAGTCTCAATTAAATTGTAAACCGGTCAACGTGAGTAAATGAAAAGTGTAAACCGCTCCACGTGAGTAATTGCAAAGTGTAAACCACTCAATGTGAGTAAATGGAAAGTGTAAACCTCTCAATATGAGTAAATGAAAAGTGTAAACCGCTCAACGTGAGTAATTGCAAAGTGTAAGTCGCTCAATGTGAGTAAATGTACAGTGTAAACCGCTCACCCTGACTAAATGCAAAGTGTAAACCGCTCCACGTGAGTAAATGCAAAGTGTAGACCATTCAACGTCAGTATATTCAAAGTGTAAACCGCTCCACGTGGAGCCACTGGAACCAATGGTAAAAAAAAAGTCCCCGTACCCCTCCTTCAAAATCAATAGTTTAAACCCAATTTCGAAAATGAACGATCCACGACAGTTATTTGTATCCACAAACAACCAAACATTAACCACTGATCACCAGTGACGTGGCCCAATTGATGAACCATTTAAGACAATGGTCAACCTAAGACATTTGCGTACATCAAGGCCATTGATGAACCATTTTAGACAATGGTCAACCTAGGACATTTGCATACATCAAGGCCATTGATGAACAATCTAGGACAATGGTCAACAATAACCTAGAACATAACCAAGTAATCTGACGAACAATAGACTACTACATTGATTAATAACAATGTATTTTTATTGATCAATGTATTACATTGTTGTATTACAATGTATTATATTGCTGGTGTAATCAGCATCAATAATCCCACCATAGGAGTCCGCAGCAATCATTCTGATATCAGTAATAATGCTTCATATCAATCAGCAACATCAGTTAATGAATATGTTACAGATATCAACCACCTTTCAAGGTATCATTAGTCACCAATGTATATCAATTATCTTAGATTGTGGAGCAATATATGTCTACCATCTACGATTCTACAGCAATATACGTAAATAATCTACGATTCTACAGCAATATACGTAAATAATCTAGATTCAACAGCAATATACAGCAATAATCTACGATTATTCAACAATAACCTACGATTCTACAGAAATAATCTACGATTATACAGCAATAATCTACGATTTCACAGCAATATATAAAGTAATAATCTTTGATAGCAATATACATCAATAATCTATGATTCTACAGCAAAATTCATGAATAATCCACGCTTTAACAGCAATTATCTATTATTCTACAGCCATATACAGCAATAATCTATGATACTATAACAATACACATCACTAATCTACGATTCAACATAATGCAATATACTGCAATATGCAGTATTAATCTATGATTCTACAACAATATGCATCAATAATCTAAGAATCTATAGCAATAGTCAATTATTTTCTATTAATATACAGCAATAATCTATGATTCTAAAGCAAAATCAAACAACAAAAACCAGAACAAGAAGACACAAAACAAGAACAAAACCCCTCCTCCCCCCCCCCTTTACTCCTAAAAAAAAAATATGAAATAAACACTAATTAAAAACAATTTTTTTTGAGCTCTTAATGAAGAACAATTCTGGCAAGCAACAGCCTACAATAATATGCAGCAGTAATCAAGAGCAATAATCGTGGAATACAGGAGTCGTTTATTGGACGTTTGTTGAGCTGCGACATGCTGTATGTTGCATGGGGCAAGAGATGAATGTGTTGAGCATAAGTTCACTTCCCTGCAGCACCAGCCAGATGGACCTGTCAGGCCCTGGGAAGCACTCTGGGGGTAGGGGTCACTGCAGCACCAGATGGACCTGGCAAGCCCAGGGAAGCACTCTGGGGGTAGGGGTCACTGCAGCACCAACCAGATGGACTTGGCAAGCCCAGGGAAGCACTCTGGGGGTAGGGGTCACTGCAGCATCAGATGGACCTGGCAAGCCCTGGGAAGCACTCTGGGGGGTAGGAGTCACTGCAGCACCAGATGGACCTGGCAAGCCCTGGGAAGCACTCTGGGGGTAGGGGTCACTGCAGCACCAGATGGACCTGTCAAGCCCTGGGAAGCACTCTGGGGGGTAGGGGTCACTGCAGCATCAGATGGACCTGTCAAGCCCTGGGAAGCACTCTGGGGGTAGGGGTCACTGCAGCACCAGATGGACCTGTCAAGCCCAGGGAAGCACTCTGGGGGTAGGGGTCACTGCAGCACCAGCCAGATGGACCTGGCAAGCCCTGGGAAGCATTCTGGGGGGTAGGGGTCACTGCAGCACCAGATGGACCTGTCAAGCCCTGGGAAGCACTCTGGGGGTAGGGGTCACTGCAGCACCAGATGGACCTGTCAAGCCCAGGGAAGCACTCTGGGGGTAGGGGTCACTGCAGCACCAGATGGACCTGACAAGCCCTGGGAAGCACTCTGGGGGGTAGGAGTCACTGCAGCACCAGATGGACCTGGCAAGCCCTGGGAAGCACTCTGGGGGGTAGGGGTCACTGCAGCACCAGATGGATTTGGCAAGCACAGGGAAGCACTCTGGGGGTAGGAGTCACTGCAGCACCAGATGGACCTGGCAAGCCCTGGGAAGCACTCTGGGGGGTAGGAGTCACTGCAGCACCAGATGGACTTGGCAAGCCCAGGGAAGCACTCTGGGGGGTAGGGGTCACTGCAGCACCAGATGGACCTGGCAAGCATGTGAAGCACTCTGGGGGGTAGGAGTCACTGCAGCACCAGATGGACCTGACAAGCCCTGGGAAGCACTCTGGGGGGTAGGAGTCAATGCAGCACCAGATGGACCTGACAAGCCCTGGGAAGCACTCTGGGGGGTAGGAGTCACTGCAGAACCAGATGGACCTGACAAGCCCTGGGAAGCACTCTGGGGGGTAAGAGTCATTGCAGCACCAGATGGACCTGACAAGCCCTGGCAAGCACTCTGGGGGGTAGGAGTCACTGCAGCACCAGATGAACCTGACAAGCCCTGGGAAGCACTCTGGGGGGTAGGAGTCACTGCAGCACCAGATGGACCTGGCAAGCCCTGGGAAGCACTCTGGGGGGTAGGAGTCACTGCAGCACCAACCAGATGGACCTTGCAAGCCCAGGGAAGCACTCTGGGGGGTAGGGGTCACTGCAGCACCAGATGGACCTGGCAAGCCCTGGGAAGCACTCTGGGGGTAGGGGTCACTGCAGCACCAGATGGACCTGGCAAGCCCTGGGAAGCACTCTGGGGGTAGGAGTCACTGCAGCACCAGATGGACCTGGCAAGCCCTGGGAAGCACTCTGGGGGTAGGGGTCACTGCAGCACCAGATGGACCTGACAAGCCCAGGGAAGCACTCTGGGGGTAGGGGTCACTGTAGCACCAGATGGACCTGACAAGCCCTGGGAAGCACTCTGGGGGTAGGGGTCACTGCAGCACCAGATGGACCTGACAAGCCCAGGGAAGCACTCTGGGGGTAGGGGTCACTGCAGCACCAGATGGACCTGACAAGCCCAGGGAAGCACTCTGGGGGTAGGGGTCACTGCAGCACCAGATGGACCTGAAAAGCCCAGGGAAGCACTCTGGGGGTAGGGGTCACTGCAGCACCAGATGGACCTGACAAGCCCTGGGAAGCACTCTGGGGGTAGGGGTCACTGCAGCACCAGATGAACCTGACAAGCCCTGGGAAGCACTCTGGGGGGTAGGGGTCACTGCAGCACCAGATGGACCTGGCAAGCCCTGGGAAGCACTCTGGAGGGTAGGAGTCACTGCAGCACCAGATGGATCTGACAAGCCCTGGGAAGCACTCTGGGGGTAGGGGTCACTGCAGCACCAGATGGACCTGGCAAGCCCAGGGAAGCACTCTGGGGGTAGGGGTCACTGCAGCACCAGATGGACCTATCAAGCCCTGGGAAGCACTCTGGGGGTAGGAGTCACTGCAGCACCAGATGGACCTATCAGGCCCTGGGAAGCACTCTGGGGGTAGGGGTCACTGCAGCACCAGATGGACCTGGCAAGCCCTGGGAAGCACTCTGGGGGTAGGAGTCACTGCAGCACCAGATGGACCTATCAAGCCCTGGGAAGCACTCTGGGGGTAGGGGTCACTGCAGCACCAGATGGACCTAGCCAGCCCTGGGAAGCACTCTGGGGGTAGGGGTCACTGCAGCACCAGATGGACCTATCAAGCCCTGGGAAGCCCTCTGGGGGTAGGAGTCACTGCAGCACCAGATGGACCTGGCAAGCCCTGGGAAGCACTCTGGGGGTAGGAGTCACTGCAGCACCAGATGGACCTATCAAGCCCTGGGAAGCACTCTGGGGGTAGGAGTCACTGCAGCACCAGATGGACCTGGCAAGCCCTGGGAAGTACTCTGGGGGTAGGAGTCACTGCAGCACCAGATGGACCTATCAAGCTCTGGGAAGCACTCTGGGGGTAGGGGTCACTGCAGCACCAGATGGACCTGGCAAGCCCTGGGAAGCACTCAGTGGGTAGGAGTCACTGCAGCACCAGATGGACCTATCAAGCCCTGGGAAGCCCACTGGGGGTAGGAATCACTGCAGCACCAGATGGACCTGGCAAGCCCTGGGATGCACTCTGGGGGTAGGAGTCACTGCAGCACCAGATGGACCTATCAAGCCCTGGGAAGCACTCTGGGGGTAGGGGTCACTGCAGCACCAGATGGACCTGGCAAGCCCTGGGAAGCACTCTGGGGGTAGGGGTCACTGCAGCACCAGATGGACCTGTCAAGCCCAGGGAAGCACTCTGGGGGTAGGGGTCACTGCAGCACCAGATGGACCTGACAAGCCCTGGGAAGCACTCTGGGGGGTAGGAGTCACTGCAGCACCAGATGGACCTGGCAACCCTGGGAAGCACTCTGGGGGGTAGGGGTCACTGCAGCACCAGATGGATTTGGCAAGCCCAGGGAAGCACTCTGGGGGTAGGAGTCACTGCAGCACCAGATGGACCTGGCAAGCCCTGGGAAGCACTCTGGGGGGTAGGAGTCACTGCAGCACCAGATGGACTTGGCAAGCCCAGGGAAGCACTCTGGGGGGTAGGGGTCACTGCAGCACCAGATGGACCTGGCAAGCCCTGGGAAGCACTCTGGGGGGTAGGAGTCACTGCAGCACCAGATGGACCTGACAAGCCCTGGGAAGCACTCTGGGGGGTAGGAGTCACTGCAGCACCAGATGGACCTGACAAGCCCTGGGAAGCACTCTGGGGGGTAGGAGTCACTGCAGAACCAGATGGACCTGACAAGCCCTGGGAAGCACTCTGGGGGGTAAGAGTCACTGCAGCACCAGATGGACCTGACAAGCCCTGGTAAGCACTCTGGGGGGTAGGAGTCACTGCAGCACCAGATGGACCTGACAAGCCCTGGGAAGCACTCTTGGGGGGTAGGAGTCACTGCAGCACCAGATGGACCTGGCAAGCCCTGGGAAGCACTCTGGGGGGTAGGAGTCACTGCAGCACCAACCAGATGGACCTTGCAAGCCCAGGGGAGCACTCTGGGGGGTAGGGGTCACTGCAGCACCAGATGGACCTGGCAAGCCCTGGGAAGCACTCTGGGGGCAGGGGTCACTGCAGCACCAGATGGACCTGGCAAGCCCTGGGAAGCACTCTGGGGGTAGGAGTCACTGCAACACCAGATGGACCTGGCAAGCCCTGGGAAGCACTCTGGGGGTAGGGGTCACTGCAGCACCAGATGGACCTGACAAGCCAAGGGAAGCACTCTGGGGGTAGGGGTCACTGCAGCACCAGATGGACCTGACAAGCCCTGGGAAGCACTCTGGGGGTAGGGGTCACTGCAGTACCAGATGGACCTGACAAGCCCAGGGAAGCACTCTGGGGGTAGGGGTCACTGCAGCACCAGATGGACCTGACAAGCCCAGGGAAGCACTCTGGGGGTAGGGGTCACTGCAGCACCAGATGGACCTGACAAGCCCTGGGAAGCACTCTGGGGGTAGGGGTCACTGCAGCACCAGATGGACCTGACAAGCCCAGGGAAGCACTCTGGGGGTAGGGGTCACTGCAGCACCAGATGAACCTGACAAGCCCTGGGAAGCACTCTGGGGGGTAGGGGTCACTGCAGCACCAGATGGACCTGGCAAGCCCTGGGAAGCACTCTGGGGGGTAGGAGTCACTGCAGCACCAGATGGATCTGATAAGCCCTGGGAAGCACTCTGGGGGTAGGGGTCACTGCAGCACCAGATGGACCTGGCAAGCCCAGGGAAGCACTCTGGGGGTAGGGGTCACTGCAGCACCAGATGGACCTATCAAGCCCTGGGAAGCACTCTGGGGGTAGGAGTCACTGCAGCACCAGATGGACCTGGCAAGCCCTGGGAAGCACTCTGGGGGTAGGAGTCACTGCAGCACCAGATGGACCTATCAGGCCCTGGGAAGCACTCTGGGGGTAGGGGTCACTGCAGTACCAGATGGACCTGGCAAGCCCTGGGAAGCACTCTGGGGGTAGGAGTCACTGCAGCACCAGATGGACCTATCAAGCCTTGGGAAGCACTCTGGGGGTAGGGGTCACTTCAGCACCAGATGGACCTAGCCAGCCCTGGGAAGCACTCTGGGGGTAGGGGTCACTGCAGCACCAGATGGACCTATCAAGCCCTGGGAAGCCTTCTGGGGGTAGGAGTCACTGCAGCACCAGATGGACCTGGCAAGCCCTGGGAAGCACTCTGGGGGTAGGAGTCACTGCAGCACCAGATGGACCTATCAAGCCCTGGGAAGCACTCTGGGGGTAGGAGTCACTGCAGCACCAGATGGACCTGGCAAGCCCTGGGAAGCACTCTGGGGGTAGGAGTCACTGCAGCACCAGATGGACCTATCAAGCTCTGGGAAGCACTCTGGGGGTAGGGGTCACTGTAGCACCAGATGGACCTGGCAAGCCCTGGGAAGCACTCAGTGGGTAGGAGTCACTGCAGCACCAGATGGACCTATCAAGCCCTGGGAAGCCCACTGGGGGTAGGAATCACTGCAGCACCAGATGGACCTGGCAAGCCCTGGGATGCACTCTGGGGGTAGGAGTCACTGCAGCACCAGATGGACCTATCAAGCCCTGGGAAGCACTCTGGGGGTAGGGGTCACTGCAGCACCAGATGGACCTGGCAAGCCCTGGGAAGCACTCTGGGGGCAGGGGTCACTGCAGCACCAGATGGACCTGGCAAGCCCTGGGAAGCACTCTGGGGGTAGGAGTCACTGCAACACCAGATGGACCTGGCAAGCCCTGGGAAGCACTCTGGGGGTAGGGGTCACTGCAGCACCAGATGGACCTGACAAGCCAAGGGAAGCACTCTGGGGGTAGGGGTCACTGCAGCACCAGATGGACCTGACAAGCCCTGGGAAGCACTCTGGGGGTAGGGGTCACTGCAGCACCAGATGGACCTGACAAGCCCAGGGAAGCACTCTGGGGGTAGGGGTCACTGCAGCACCAGATGGACCTGACAAGCCCAGGGAAGCACTCTGGGGGTAGGGGTCACTGCAGCACCAGATGGACCTGACAAGCCCTGGGAAGCACTCTGGGGGTAGGGGTCACTGCAGCACCAGATGGACCTGACAAGCCCAGGGAAGCACTCTGGGGGTAGGGGTCACTGCAGCACCAGATGAACCTGACAAGCCCTGGGAAGCACTCTGGGGGGTAGGGGTCACTGCAGCACCAGATGGACCTGGCAAGCCCTGGGAAGCACTCTGGGGGGTAGGAGTCACTGCAGCACCAGATGGATCTGACAAGCCCTGGGAAGCACTCTGGGGGTAGGGGTCACTGCAGCACCAGATGGACCTGGCAAGCCCAGGGAAGCACTCTGGGGGTAGGGGTCACTGCAGCACCAGATGGACCTATCAAGCCCTGGGAAGCACTCTGGGGGTAGGAGTCACTGCAGCACCAGATGGACCTGGCAAGCCCTGGGAAGCACTCTGGGGGTAGGAGTCACTGCAGCACCAGATGGACCTATCAGGCCCTGGGAAGCACTCTGGGGGTAGGGGTCACTGCAGTACCAGATGGACCTGGCAAGCCCTGGGAAGCACTCTGGGGGTAGGAGTCACTGCAGCACCAGATGGACCTATCAAGCCCTGGGAAGCACTCTGGGGGTAGGGGTCACTGCAGCACCAGATGGACCTAGCCAGCCCTGGGAAGCACTCTGGGGGTAGGGGTCACTGCAGCACCAGATGGACCTATCAAGCCCTGGGAAGCCTTCTGGGGGTAGGAGTCACTGCAGCACCAGATGGACCTGGCAAGCCCTGGGAAGCACTCTGGGGGTAGGAGTCACTGCAGCACCAGATGGACCTATCAAGCCCTGGGAAGCACTCTGGGGGTAGGAGTCACTGCAGCACCAGATGGACCTGGCAAGCACTGGGAAGCACTCTGGGGGTAGGAGTCACTGCAGCACCAGATGGACCTATCAAGCTCTGGGAAGCACTCTGGGGGTAGGGGTCACTGTAGCACCAGATGGACCTGGCAAGCCCTGGGAAGCACTCAGTGGGTAGGAGTCACTGCAGCACCAGATGGACCTATCAAGCCCTGGGAAGCCCACTGGGGGTAGGAATCACTGCAGCACCAGATGGACCTGGCAAGCCCTGGGATGCACTCTGGGGGTAGGAGTCACTGCAGCACCAGATGGACCTATCAAGCCCTGGGAAGCACTCTGGGGGTAGGGGTCACTGCAGCACCAGATGGACCTGGCAAGCCCTGGGAAGCACTCTGGGGGTAGGGGTCACTGCATCACCAGATGGACCTGACAAGCCCTGGGAAGCACTCTGGGGATACGGGTCACTGCAGCACCAGATGGACCTATCAAGCCCAGGGAAGCACTCTGGGGGGTAGGAGTCACTGCAGCACCAGATGGACCTGTCAAGCCCAGGGAGGCACTCTGGGGGTAGGGGTCACTGCAGCACCAGATGGACCTGTCACGACCAGGGAAGCACTCTGGGGGTAGGGGTCACTGCAGCACCAGATGGACCTGGCAAGCCCTAGGAAGTACTCTGGGGGTAGGGGTCACTGCAGCACCAGATGGACCTGACAAGCCCAAGGAAGCACTCTGGGGGTAGGAGTCACTGCAGCACCAGATGGACCTGTCAAGCCCAGGGAAGCACTCTGGGGGTAGGGGTCACTGCAGCACCAGATGGACCTGACAAGCCCTGGGAAGCACTCTGGGGGTAGGGGTCACTGCAGCACCAGATGGACCTGTCAAGCCCAGGGAAGCACTCTGGGGGTAGGTAAGGGTAGGGGTCACTGCAGCACCAGATGGACCTGACAAGCCCTGGGAAGCACTCTGGGGGTAGGGGTCACTGCAGCACCAGATGGACCTTCAAGCCCTGAGAAGCACTCTGGGGGGTAGGAGTCACTGCAGCACCAGATGGACCTGGCAAGCCCTGAGAAGCACTCTGGGGGTAGGAGTCACTGCAGCACCAGATGGACCTATCAAGCTCTGGGAAGCACTCTGGGGGTAGGGGTCACTGTAGCACCAGATGGACCTGGCAAGCCCTGGGAAGCACTCAGTGGGTAGGAGTCACTGCAGCACCAGATGGACCTATCAAGCCCTGGGAAGCCCACTGGGGGTAGGAATCACTGCAGCACCAGATGGACCTGGCAAGCCCTGGGATGCACTCTGGGGGTAGGAGTCACTGCAGCACCAGATGGACCTATCAAGCCCTGGGAAGCACTCTGGGGGTAGGGGTCACTGCAGCACCAGATGGACCTGGCAAGCCCTGGGAAGCACTCTGGGGGTAGGAGTCACTGCATCACCAGATGGACCTATCAAGCCCTGGGAAGCACTCTGGAGGTAGGGGTCACTGCAGCACCAGATGGACCTAGCCAGCCCTGGGAAGCACTCTGGGGGTAGGGGTCACTGCAGCACCAGATGGACCTATCAAGCCCTGGGAAGCCTTCTGGGGGTAGGAGTCACTGCAGCACCAGATGGACCTGGCAAGCCCTGGGAAGCACTCTGGGGGTAGGAGTCACTGCAGCACCAGATGGACCTATCAAGCCCTGGGAAGCACTCTGGGGGTAGGAGTCACTGCAGCACCAGATGGACCTGGCAAGCACTGGGAAGCACTCTGGGGGTAGGAGTCACTGCAGCACCAGATGGACCTATCAAGCTCTGGGAAGCACTCTGGGGGTAGGGGTCACTGTAGCACCAGATGGACCTGGCAAGCCCTGGGAAGCACTCAGTGGGTAGGAGTCACTGCAGCACCAGATGGACCTGACAAGCCCTGGGAAGCCCACTGGGGGTAGGAATCACTGCAGCACCAGATGGACCTGGCAAGCCCTGGGATGCACTCTGGGGGTAGGAGTCACTGCAGCACCAGATGGACCTATCAAGCCCTGGGAAGCACTCTGGGGGTAGGGGTCACTGCAGCACCAGATGGACCTGGCAAGCCCTGGGAAGCACTCTGGGGGTAGGGGTCACTGCATCACCAGATGGACCTGACAAGCCCTGGGAAGCACTCTGGGGATACGGGTCACTGCAGCACCAGATGGACCTATCAAGCCCAGGGAAGCACTCTGGGGGGTAGGAGTCACTGCAGCACCAGATGGACCTGTCAAGCCCAGGGAGGCACTCTGGGGGTAGGGGTCACTGCAGCACCAGATGGACCTGGCAAGCCCTGGGAAGCACTCTGGGGGTAGGAGTCACTGCAGCACCAGATGGACCTATCAAGCCCTGGGAAGCACTCTGGGGGTAGGAGTCACTGCAGCACCAGATGGACCTGGCAAGCCCTGGGAAGCACTCTGGGGGTAGGAGTCACTGCAGCACCAGATGGACCTATCAAGCTCTGGGAAGCACTCTGGGGGTAGGGGTCACTGTAGCACCAGATGGACCTGGCAAGCCCTGGGAAGCACTCAGTGGGTAGGAGTCACTGCAGCACCAGATGGACCTATCAAGCCCTGGGAAGCCCACTGGGGGTAGGAATCACTGCAGCACCAGATGGACCTGGCAAGCCCTGGGATGCACTCTGGGGGTAGGAGTCACTGCAGCACCAGATGGACCTATCAAGCCCTGGGAAGCACTCTGGGGGTAGGGGTCACTGCAGCACCAGATGGACCTGGCAAGCCCTGGGAAGCACTCTGGGGGCAGGGGTCACTGCAGCACCAGATGGACCTGGCAAGCCCTGGGAAGCACTCTGGGGGTAGGAGTCACTGCAACACCAGATGGACCTGGCAAGCCCTGGGAAGCACTCTGGGGGTAGGGGTCACTGCAGCACCAGATGGACCTGACAAGCCAAGGGAAGCACTCTGGGGGTAGGGGTCACTGCAGCACCAGATGGACCTGACAAGCCCTGGGAAGCACTCTGGGGGTAGGGGTCACTGCAGCACCAGATGGACCTGACAAGCCCAGGGAAGCACTCTGGGGGTAGGGGTCACTGCAGCACCAGATGGACCTGACAAGCCCAGGGAAGCACTCTGGGGGTAGGGGTCACTGCAGCACCAGATGGACCTGACAAACCCTGGGAAGCACTCTGGGGGTAGGGGTCACTGCAGCACCAGATGGACCTGACAAGCCCAGGGAAGCACTCTGGGGGTAGGGGTCACTGCAGCACCAGATGAACCTGACAAGCCCTGGGAAGCACTCTGGGGGGTAGGGGTCACTGCAGCACCAGATGGACCTGGCAAGCCCTGGGAAGCACTCTGGGGGGTAGGAGTCACTGCAGCACCAGATGGATCTGACAAGCCCTGGGAAGCACTCTGGGGGTAGGGGTCACTGCAGCACCAGATGGACCTGGCAAGCCCAGGGAAGCACTCTGGGGGTAGGGGTCACTGCAGCACCAGATGGACCTATCAAGCCCTGGGAAGCACTCTGGGGGTAGGAGTCACTGCAGCACCAGATGGACCTGGCAAGCCCTGGGAAGCACTCTGGGGGTAGGAGTCACTGCAGCACCAGATGGACCTATCAGGCCCTGGGAAGCATTCTGGGGGTAGGGGTCACTGCAGTACCAGATGGACCTGGCAAGCCCTGGGAAGCACTCTGGGGGTAGGAGTCACTGCAGCACCAGATGGACCTATCAAGCCCTGGGAAGCACTCTGGGGGTAGGGGTCACTGCAGCACCAGATGGACCTAGCCAGCCCTGGGAAGCACTCTGGGGGTAGGGGTCACTGCAGCACCAGATGGACCTATCAAGCCCTGGGAAGCCTTCTGGGGGTAGGAGTCACTGCAGCACCAGATGGACCTGGCAAGCCCTGGGAAGCACTCTGGGGGTAGGAGTCACTGCAGCACCAGATGGACCTATCAAGCCCTGGGAAGCACTCTGGGGGTAGGAGTCACTGCAGCACCAGATGGACCTGGCAAGCACTGGGAAGCACTCTGGGGGTAGGAGTCACTGCAGCACCAGATGGACCTATCAAGCTCTGGGAAGCACTCTGGGGGTAGGGGTCACTGTAGCACCAGATGGACCTGGCAAGCCCTGGGAAGCACTCAGTGGGTAGGAGTCACTGCAGCACCAGATGGACCTATCAAGCCCTGGGAAGCCCACTGGGGGTAGGAATCACTGCAGCACCAGATGGACCTGGCAAGCCCTGGGATGCACTCTGGGGGTAGGAGTCACTGCAGCACCAGATGGACCTATCAAGCCCTGGGAAGCACTCTGGGGGTAGGGGTCACTGCAGCACCAGATGGACCTGGCAAGCCCTGGGAAGCACTCTGGGGGTAGGGGTCACTGCATCACCAGATGGACCTGACAAGCCCTGGGAAGCACTCTGGGGATACGGGTCACTGCAGCACCAGATGGACCTATCAAGCCCAGGGAAGCACTCTGGGGGGTAGGAGTCACTGCAGCACCAGATGGACCTGTCAAGCCCAGGGAGGCACTCTGGGGGTAGGGGTCACTGCAGCACCAGATGGACCTGTCACGACCAGGGAAGCACTCTGGGGGTAGGGGTCACTGCAGCACCAGATGGACCTGGCAAGCCCTAGGAAGTACTCTGGGGGTAGGGGTCACTGCAGCACCAGATGGACCTGACAAGCCCAAGGAAGCACTCTGGGGGTAGGAGTCACTGCAGCACCAGATGGACCTGTCAAGCCCAGGGAAGCACTCTGGGGGTAGGGGTCACTGCAGCACCAGATGGACCTGACAAGCCCTGGGAAGCACTCTGGGGGTAGGGGTCACTGCAGCACCAGATGGACCTGTCAAGCCCAGGGAAGCACTCTGGGGGTAGGTAAGGGTAGGGGTCACTGCAGCACCAGATGGACCTGACAAGCCCTGGGAAGCACTCTGGGGGTAGGGGTCACTGCAGCACCAGATGGACCTTCAAGCCCTGAGAAGCACTCTGGGGGGTAGGAGTCACTGCAGCACCAGATGGACCTGGCAAGCCCTGAGAAGCACTCTGGGGGTAGGAGTCACTGCAGCACCAGATGGACCTATCAAGCTCTGGGAAGCACTCTGGGGGTAGGGGTCACTGTAGCACCAGATGGACCTGGCAAGCCCTGGGAAGCACTCAGTGGGTAGGAGTCACTGCAGCACCAGATGGACCTATCAAGCCCTGGGAAGCCCACTGGGGGTAGGAATCACTGCAGCACCAGATGGACCTGGCAAGCCCTGGGATGCACTCTGGGGGTAGGAGTCACTGCAGCACCAGATGGACCTATCAAGCCCTGGGAAGCACTCTGGGGGTAGGGGTCACTGCAGCACCAGATGGACCTGGCAAGCCCTGGGAAGCACTCTGGGGGTAGGAGTCACTGCATCACCAGATGGACCTATCAAGCCCTGGGAAGCACTCTGGAGGTAGGGGTCACTGCAGCACCAGATGGACCTAGCCAGCCCTGGGAAGCACTCTGGGGGTAGGGGTCACTGCAGCACCAGATGGACCTATCAAGCCCTGGGAAGCCTTCTGGGGGTAGGAGTCACTGCAGCACCAGATGGACCTGGCAAGCCCTGGGAAGCACTCTGGGGGTAGGAGTCACTGCAGCACCAGATGGACCTATCAAGCCCTGGGAAGCACTCTGGGGGTAGGAGTCACTGCAGCACCAGATGGACCTGGCAAGCACTGGGAAGCACTCTGGGGGTAGGAGTCACTGCAGCACCAGATGGACCTATCAAGCTCTGGGAAGCACTCTGGGGGTAGGGGTCACTGTAGCACCAGATGGACCTGGCAAGCCCTGGGAAGCACTCAGTGGGTAGGAGTCACTGCAGCACCAGATGGACCTGACAAGCCCTGGGAAGCCCACTGGGGGTAGGAATCACTGCAGCACCAGATGGACCTGGCAAGCCCTGGGATGCACTCTGGGGGTAGGAGTCACTGCAGCACCAGATGGACCTATCAAGCCCTGGGAAGCACTCTGGGGGTAGGGGTCACTGCAGCACCAGATGGACCTGGCAAGCCCTGGGAAGCACTCTGGGGGTAGGGGTCACTGCATCACCAGATGGACCTGACAAGCCCTGGGAAGCACTCTGGGGATACGGGTCACTGCAGCACCAGATGGACCTATCAAGCCCAGGGAAGCACTCTGGGGGGTAGGAGTCACTGCAGCACCAGATGGACCTGTCAAGCCCAGGGAGGCACTCTGGGGGTAGGGGTCACTGCAGCACCAGATGGACCTGTCACGACCAGGGAAGCACTCTGGGGGTAGGGGTCACTGCAGCACCAGATGGACCTGGCAAGCCCTAGGAAGTACTCTGGGGGTAGGGGTCACTGCAGCACCAGATGGACCTGACAAGCCCAAGGAAGCACTCTGGGGGTAGGAGTCACTGCAGCACCAGATGGACCTGTCAAGCCCAGGGAAGCACTCTGGGGGTAGGGGTCACTGCAGCACCAGATGGACCTGACAAGCCCTGGGAAGCACTCTGGGGGTAGGGGTCACTGCAGCACCAGATGGACCTGTCAAGCCCAGGGAAGCACTCTGGGGGTAGGTAAGGGTAGGGGTCACTGCAGCACCAGATGGACCTATCAAGCCCTGGGAAGCCCACTGGGGGTAGGAATCACTGCAGCACCAGATGGACCTGGCAAGCCCTGGGATGCACTCTGGGGGTAGGAGTCACTGCAGCACCAGATGGACCTATCAAGCCCTGGGAAGCACTCTGGGGGTAGGGGTCACTGCAGCACCAGATGGACCTGGCAAGCCCTGGGAAGCACTCTGGGGGTAGGGGTCACTGCATCACCAGATGGACCTGGCAGGCCCTGGGAAGCACTCTGGGGGTAGGGGTCACTGCAGCACCAGATGGACCTGGCAAGCCCTGGGAAGCACTCTGGGGGTAGGGGTCACTGCATCACCAGATGGACCTGGCAAGACCTGGGAAGCACTCTGGGGGGTAGGAGTCACTGCAGCACCAGATGGACCTGACAAGCCCTGGGAAGCACTCTGGGGATACGGGTCACTGCAGCACCAGATGGACCTATCAAGCCCAGGGAAGCACTCTGGGGGGTAGGAGTCACTGCAGCACCAGATGGACCTGTCAAGCCCAGGGAGGCACTCTGGGGGTAGGGGTCACTGCAGCACCAGATGGACCTGTCACGACCAGGGAAGCACTCTGGGGGTAGGGGTCACTGCAGCACCAGATGGACCTGGCAAGCCCTAGGAAGTACTCTGGGGGTAGGGGTCACTGCAGCACCAGATGGACCTGACAAGCCCAAGGAAGCACTCTGGGGGTAGGAGTCACTGCAGCACCAGATGGACCTGTCAAGCCCAGGGAAGCACTCTGGGGGTAGGGGTCACTGCAGCACCAGATGGACCTGACAAGCCCTGGGAAGCACTCTGGGGGTAGGGGTCACTGCAGCACCAGATGGACCTGTCAAGCCCAGGGAAGCACTCTGGGGGTAGGTAAGGGTAGGGGTCACTGCAGCACCAGATGGACCTGACAAGCCCTGGGAAGCACTCTGGGGGTAGGGGTCACTGCAGCACCAGATGGACCTTCAAGCCCTGAGAAGCACTCTGGGGGTAGGAGTCACTGCAGCACCAGATGGACCTGGCAAGCCCTGAGAAGCACTCTGGGGGTAGGGGTCACTGCAGCACCAGATGGACCTGGCAAGCCCTGAGAAGCACTCTGGGGGTAGGGGTCACTGCAGCACCAGATGGACCTATCAAGCCCTGAGAAGCACTCTGGGGGTAGAGGTCACTGCAGCACCAGATGGACCTGGCAAGCCCTGAGAAGCACTCTGGGGGTAGGGGTCACTGCAGCACCAGATGGACCTGACAAGCCCTAGGAAGCACTCTGGGGGTAGGGGTCACTGCAGCACCAGATGGACCTGGCAAGCCCTGAGAAGCACTCTGGGGGTAGGGGTCACTGCAGCACCAGATGGACCTGGCAAGCCCTGAGAAGCACTCTGGGGGTAGGGGTCACTGCAGCACCAGATGGACCTGGCAAGCCCTGGGAAGCACTCTGGGGGTAGGGGTCACTGCAGCACCAGATGGACCTGGCAAGCCCAGGGAAGCACTCTGGGGGTAGGGGTCACTGCAGCACCAGATGGACCTGTCAAGCTCTGGGAAGCACTCTTGTGGTAGGTGTCACTGCAGCACCAGATGGACCTGACAAGCCCTGGGAAACACTCTGGGGGGTAGGAGTCACTGCAGCACCAGATGGACCTGGCAAGCCCTGGGTAGCACTCTGGGGGGTAGGGGTCACTGCAGCTCCAGACGGACCTGGCAAGCCCTAGGAAGCACTCTGGGGGTAGGGGTCACTGCAGCACCAGACGGACCTGGCAAGCCCTGGGAAGCATAGCAATTGACCCACTATAACACATGGCATAGAATAGCATAGCAATACAGCACATGTCACACACTGATGCACATGACTCATGACACACAGATGCGCTTGACACATGACACAGCAACACATGACACACTGCAGAGTGGGAACGCGTGTCACCTGTTATTCTCAACACCTGCGGTTTATACCACCCCTCGCTGTCATTACAATAACACTTCACTGTAAACTAATTATATTACCACGTAACCTAAGGTTATGATGTGAACTAGAGATGTCACGAGGTAAACTAAGGCTACTATGTAAACTCATGATGCTACGGTGACGACCCCTATATACAACCCAAAGCCTCGACACCTCTCCCTGGATAAACGAAATACGAGATACCACCAAATTTATGGAATGATCGGATGAATTTTTGTTTCACACACACACACACACACACACACACACACACACACACACACACACACACACACACACACACACACACACACACACACACACACACACACACACACACACACACACAGGGTCAGGGAGGTAGGCACTTAACTAGGGAGGAGGCACTTAACTATAGACCTGTATCACTGACAAGCATCCCCTGTAAAATACTGGAAAGAATAATTAGGCTACGACTGGTTGCACACCTGGAGAACATTAGGTTTGTGAACAAACATCAACATGGGTTCTGGACAGGGAAATCGTGCCTAACAAACCTTCTGGAATTCTATGATAAAATAACGAGGATAAGACAGGACAGATGATGGTTGGGCAGACTGCATATTTCTGGACTGCCAAAAAGCCTTTGATACAGTACCGCACATGAGACTGCTGTTCAAGCTCGAGAGGCAGGCGGGGGTGGGGGGAAAGGTCCTAGCATGGATAAGGAACTACCTAACAGGAAGGAGCCAAAGAGTTACGGAAAGGGGCGAGAAGTCGGACTGGCGAACAGTAACAAGTGGAGTACCACAAGGATCGGTGCTGGGACCAATTCTATTTCTTGCATATGTTAACGACATGTTTACAGGCGTAGAGTCCTACATGTCGATGTTTGCGGATGATGCAAAGTTGATGAGAAGAGTTGTGACAGATGAGGATTGCAGGATCCTCCAAGAGGACCTGAACAGATTGCAGAGATGGTCAGAGAAATGGCTACTAGAATTCAACACGAGCAAATGTAAAGTTATGGAAATGGGACTAGGAGATAGGAGACCAAAGGGACAGTACACAATGAAGGGGAACAGCCTACCTGTAACGACGCGTGAAAGAGACCTGGGGGTGGACGTAACACCTAATCTATCTCCTGAGGCACATATTAATAGGATAAAGACAGCAGCGTACTCTACACTGGCAAAAGTTAGAACATCATTCAGAAACCTAAGTAAGGAGGCATTTAGGGCGCTTTACACTGCCTACGTAAGGCCAGTCTTAGAGTATGCCGCCTCATCATGGAGTCCCCATGTGAAGAAGAATATAATGAAACTGGAAAAGGTTCAGAGGTTTGCAACGAGACTCGTCCCAGAGCTACGAGGGATGGGGTATGAGGAGCGCCTGAGGGAACTGTGCCTTACGACACTAGAAAGAAGAAGGGAGAGGGGGGACATGATAGGAACGTATAAGATACTCAGAGGGATTGACAGAGTGGACATAGACGAAATGTTCACACGGAATAGTAACAGAACGAGAGGACATGGATGGAAGCTTGAAACTCAGATGAGTCACAGAGATGTTAGGAAGTTTTCTTTTAGCGTGAGAGTAGTGGGGAAATGGAATGCACTTCAGGAACAGGTTATGGAAGCAAATACTATTCATAATTTTAAAACCAGGTATGATAGGGAAATGGGACAGGAGTCATTGCTGTAAACAACCGATGCTCGAAAGGCGGGATCCAAGAGTCAATGCTCGATCCTGCAGGCACAACTAGGTGAGTAACTAGGTGAGTACACACACACACACACACACACACACACACATATATATATATATATATATATATATATATATATATATATATATATATATATATATATATATATATATATATGTATATATATATATTATGTATATATATATATATTATATATATATATATATATATATATATATATATATATATATATATATATATATATATATATATATATATATATATAAACGGCTTGGGAGTGACGCTCCACGGAGACTCTATAAATTGAGCGGGGGGGGGGGGGTTTAGAGGGGAGGGAGGGAGGGAATAATCAGGGGAAAGCGCCTAGCCATTACGACTATGTAGCCCTTGAAAGGTGGGGGGGGGGTGCTAGAGAGCCATTAGGTAAGTGACACGAACACTAATTTTTAATTGTCAAGATAACTGTATCCAGCCTTGTCCTGACTTGACTAGAATGGTTATTATTCTCATCATTATTCATTGTGAGTACTGAAGGATGTCTATAAATGATTATATATTCATTATCAATAAAATATAGGAATGATTTTATCAAGGTCGAAAGATTGGCAGATACAGTTAAATACTGACAAATGCAGGGTTTTGACAGTCATGAGATAATTGATTAGCGGGATAATAAGGTAGGTTAGGTTATCTTGAGGTTATCTTGAGAAAATTTCTGGGCTTAGCGTCCCAGAGGCCGGTCCTCGACCAGGCCTCCTTTTTGTTACACACCCCCAGGTAGCAGCCCGTAGCAGCTGGCTAACTCCCAGGTACCTATTTACTGCTAAATACGTAGGTGTTAAATCTGAATGCGACAATAGGGGATCTTGAGCCTGGAAAATCAATGTATAAATGTTGCAAGTGTGTGGCAAATAGCTGACTACGATCTATGACTGGAAGCGCTAGCAACACAGCTACAGCTTCACCTTGCTCTGGTTACGCCCCATTTAGACTACATACAGTTCAGCTGTGATCACTGAATTAAAAAGCTTAATGCCGGACTTAATACTGGACTTAATACTGGACTTAAGACTGGACTTAAAAAATCACAGGAATTAGAAACCTTATTTTTAATGAAGAGATTAAGTGATCTTAATTTACATTTTCTGGGAAGACGAAGCAAAAAAAAATTATGAAAAAACAAAAGGGGGGATATTAATAAATATATGAATATAAAAGAGAATTCGAAACAATGAATACCAGTGGGATAAGCTGAGATTCAGGGAAGACCTGGGTAAATACAGGTTTGAAAGGAGGGTTTATGCAAAAAATAACTACACGGTAAACATGGTTTGGTGGGAAATAAATTGAAGCTGAGAGTTTGGTGAGAAAGAATATGAAGCCGATTCAGATTGGCCCTTTGGCCCTCTGCTGATTCCTTTATTCTGATTTCCCTACGTTATATCCTAATGTTCCTATATTAGCTGTTTTTTTTATAAATTATCGAGAGTTTACGAGAGACGAATATAATTTTTTTTTTATAAATTAATAGTAGTTTTTAGATCAATATTGGTGATTCTGTTGATGCATTTACTGTTATCTAAGTACTGAAGGCCATGGATGTGTAAAAATAAAGTGATCTCTTTCATGAACATCTTTCACTTTCAAATTACAAACACACTTTCGCATTACGAACATAATTTCATATTACGAACACACATTACCACTTCAACATTACGAACATTTAAACATTACAATATTACGAACGTAGAACATTAATTTTCATCCTCACCATCCAACCGTTCTATGGTAACACCTGGCTTCACCATACCATACAACCCAACCTCCGAACTGACACTACGGTTTAATTCTAAGTGTAATAAGTACATTTCCTTACTGTCATACATAGTGCGTAATTGCACTTATGGGGCTGTTTCATTGGAGCCCATCCTCCGAATCGACAGTACGGTTTAATACTAAGTGTAATAAGTACATTTCCTTACTGGCATACATAGTACATAATTGCACTTATGAGGCTGTTACATTTACCTCCCCATTTTTTCTCCTCGTTTTCTGCTAAGACACTCAGAATTTTAGGAGGAAGTTTTCAAGTTCAATTCGCTATACACAAGTTTTAAATATCAGGAATTTCTTTTTCAGTGTTATTAAACAATAGAGATTTTATACAAAATTTGAAAATATCCTGAGTTATTGTACAATTTATTGATATATTTTAGTTTTGTTTTATTAGTTTTATAAAACTTTAATATCAATATAGCAATAGGTTAAGTACCAATTGTAATTAAGAAACAATAAAATGCTTATCTTCAAACTCTAAGAAGGTTAGGTTAGGTCATGGTTTTCTATTCAGTTTTTTGGTAAACTGAAATATTCACAATATTTGACAGTACGGTTTAATACTAAGTGAAAATAAGTACAATTCCTGACTGCTATGAATAGTACATAATTGCACTTATGGGGCTGTTACATTTACCTCCTCATCTTTGGAGGTAAAATATAACATCCTCATGGTCAACAACAACCATTCAAATGTTCTGCACCATTACTTTCATCACCAAACTTCCACAGTGGCCGGTGGCTGAGCAGACATCACGCTGGACTCGTGATCCTGTGGTCCTGGGTTCGATCCTGGGCGCCGGCGAGAAACAATGGACAGAGTTTCTTTCACCCTATGCCCCTGTTACCTAGCAGTAAATAGGTACCTGGGAGTTAGTCAGCTGTCACGGGCTGCTTCCTGGCGCGCGCGTGTGTGTGTGTGTGTGTGTGTGTGTATGTGTGTGTGTGTGTGTGTGTAATTACCTAAGTGTAATTACCTAAGTGTAGTTACAGGATGAGAGCTACGCTCGTGGTGTCCCGTCTTCCCAGCACTCTTTGTCATATAACGCTTTGAAACTACTGACGGTCTTGGCCTCCACCACCTTCTCACCTAACTTGTTCCAAGCGTCTACC
Organism: Procambarus clarkii; assembly: GCF_040958095.1. NCBI lineage: Eukaryota > Metazoa > Arthropoda > Malacostraca > Decapoda > Cambaridae > Procambarus > Procambarus clarkii. The sequence continues at coordinate 7,647,596 of NC_091206.1, read as the reverse complement.
ACTCTGTTTGCGAAAGTGAATTTTCTAATATTTCTTCGGCATCTGTGTTTAGCTAGTTTATATCTATGACCTCTTGTTCTTAACTTTCCAGGTCTCAAGAAATCTTCCTTATCGATTTTATCAATTCCTGTTACTATTTTGTATGTAGTGATCATATCACCTCTTTTTCTTCTGTCTTCTAGTTTTGGCATATTTAATGCCTCTAACCTCTCCTCGTAGCTCTTGCCCTTCAGTTCTGGGAGCCACTTAGTAGCATGTCTTTGCACCTTTTCCAGTTTGTTGATGTGCTTCTTAAGATATGGGCACTACACAACTGCTGCATATTCTAGCTTTGGCCTAACAAAAGTCGTGAACAATTTCTTTAGTATATCGCCATCCATGTATTTAAAAGCAATTCTGAAGTTAGAAAGCGTGGCATAGGCTCCTCGCACAATATTCTTTATGTGGTCCTCAGGTGATAGTTTTCTATCTAGAACCACCCCTAGATCTCTTTCTTTATCAGAATTCTTTAAAGATTTATCACATAATGTATAGGTTGTGTGGGGTCTATGTTCTCCTATTCCACATTCCATAACATGGCATTTATTAACATTAAATTCTATTTGCCAAGTGGCGCTCCATGTACATATTTTGTCCAGGTCTTCTTGAAGGACAATCATTTAAGTTTCTTATCCTCCCTATTATCTTAGCATCATCAGCAAACATGTTCATATAATTCTGTATACCAACTGGTAGATCATTTATGTAGACAATAAACTCACTGGTGCAAGAACTGAACCCTGTGGTACTCCACTTGTGACATTTCTCCAGTCCGATACATTGCCTCTGATCACAGCCCTCATTTTTCTATCAGTCAGAAAATTTTTCATCCATGTTAGAAGCGTACCTGTCACTCCTCCAATATTTTCCAGTTTCCAGAACAACCTCTTATGTGTGTGTGTGTGTGTGTGTGTGTGTGTGTGTGTGTGTGTGTGTGTGTGTGTGTGTGTGTGTGTGTGTGTGTGTGTGTGTGTGTGTGTGTATGTGTGTGTGTGTGTGTGTGTGTGTGTGTGTGTGTGTGTGTGTGTGTGTGTGTGTGTGTGTGTGTGTGTGTGTGTGTGTGTGTGGTGTGGAGAAAAAAAAGTAGTTAGTAACAGTTGATTGACAATGAGGGGCGGGCCGAAAGAGCAGAGCTCAATCCCCTCAACCACAACTAGGTGAATACACCAACACCATACCTCCACCATCACCATCAACCCATCTACGCCACATCAACTATCATCTTCATCACACTGTATCCCAATTACCACCTTAGAACAGGTACAGTGACAGATCTATGATGAATATTATATACAAAATACCAAACGTAAAATGCATTTATAGTGATGGTTCCGCCAGGGAACAAAGCACGAATGTGCTTCTATTAACACTGTTCAATATAATAATGTTACCTCATAATGAACATTTTGTGTAATATTAATTTCCACAAATGTAAATTATGTACATACATGACCCCCTCTCACACGTCTATATAAATATGTATATACATATGAATTGTCGGAAATTAAAATATACATGAATTAATTCCAATGTTCGACACATGGTGCTGGGATCCCTGGGCCTATTATCAGCCGGAGATTATTTTGTTTTCATGAAGAGAAACAATTAGTGTGAGCCTCGTATGTCAGCCAATACCGTCCAGTATTTTAGTTAAAGAAAACGGTTATCGCTGCCTCGGTGTAGCTGGGTGGAGCTGGTTCACTGCCTACACTGCAGGCTATCACAATGTGTAATTGGACATTTTCTATTGAACGGAATTGAATTTGCGGCACGGGTGTCTGTATATATAAATGTAAGTGTGAATGTGTATTATGAACACGTGCGAATGTTTTGCTATAGGCTGTGTTATAAAGATGTATATATATATATATATATATATATATATATATATATATATATATATATATATATATGTCGTACCTAGTAGCCAGAACGCACTTCTCGGCCTACTATGCAAGGCCCGATTTGCCTAATAAGCCAAGTTTTCCTGATTTAATATATTTTCTCTAATTTTTTTCTTATGAAATGATAAAACTAACCATTTCATTATGTACGAGGTCATTTTTTTTTTATTGAAGTTAAAATTAATGTAGATATATGACCGAACCCAACCAACCCTACCTAACATAACCTAACCTATCTTAATAGGTTAGGTTAGGTTAGGTGGCAGAAAAAGTTAGGTTAGGTTAGGTTAGGTAGGTTAGGTAGTCGAAAAACAATTAATTCATGAAAACTTGGCTTATTAGGCAAATCGGGCCTTGCATAGTAGGCCGAGAAGTGCATTCTGGCTACTAGGTACGACATATATATATATATATATATATATATATGTCGTACCTAGTAGCCAGAACTCACTTCTCAGCCTACTATTCAAGGCCCGATTTGCCTAATAAGCCAAGTTTTCCTGAATTAATATATTTACTATAATTTTTTTCTTATGAAATGATAAAGCTACCCTTTTCACTATGTATGAGGTCAATTTTTTTTTATTGGAGTTAAAATTAACGTAGATATATGACCGAACCTAACCAACCCTACCTAACCTAACCTAACCTATATATATAGGTAAGGTTAGGTTAGGTAGCCAAAAAAAGCTAGGTTAGGTTAGGTTAGGTAGGTTAGGTAGACGAAAAAACATTAATTCATGAAAACTTGGCTTATTAGGCAAATCGGGCCTTGCATAGTAGGCTGAGAAGTGAGTTCTGGCTACTAGGTACGACATATATATATATATATATATATATATATATATATATCATATATATATATATATATATATATATATATATATATATATATATATATATATATATATGTTTCATTGAATATGACCGCATATTCTGTATTTATTATTTTCTGGTTCAGGGCTTCTATCCCTCTAACTATTTTCTTAGCATCAGGGCTTAATTGAAATAGGAGTTCTCCAAAACTCATTTTCGTACTTTTAAGGCGAAGAAAAGAAGTGATTTACTATAGAGTGTATTACACTTATTTGTATAATTTGCACGACGTTTCGAACCTCCATGGTTCATTCTCAAGTGAACGGATCTTACAATACTAGTTGATTTTATACCCGCATTAGGTCAGGTGATAATACAATGAAGTTGAAAACATGGGGGGATACATAAGGGATAAACATAGGGGCTGCAGAAGGCTTATTGGCCCATACGAGGCATCTCCTATCTAAACACAAAGATTAATCCAGTGTAATTGGCCTGTTATGTTGGACATTGTCTTCTGTGTTGGCATCGATATGTTCTTGTCTTGTCCTTACTCTCATGGTGGGTAGAGTAAATAGTTCCGTGATTTGAGTGTTCATGGTAGGTCGCTCTATTCTTATGTGAATTGCCTCAAGAATTTGTAATCTTCTTGAATCTTGGGTTTTGTCTATTATGCAAGTATTCTTGTTCAACATTTCTCTTGTTAGAGTAATGTCATGGGCTTGTCTCATGTGATTCCTAGGGGCACCAGATTGAAGATGGCATGTCAAACGCCTCGTCAGCTTGGTCGACGTCATACCTATGTACTTACATTGAAGGTTACATCCTTCGTGGGGGCAAGTGTATACAACGCTTGACTGCTGTAGAGGGTTCTCCGTCGGCTTCGGGCTGTTTTTGATAAGGAGTTCGGAAGTCTTCTTGGTTTTGTAGAATATTATCAGGTTTATGTTTTGGTTAGGAGTAGTGCTTTTTACTCCTTTACGGATTATTTCTTTCATTATTCTTTCCTCTTTTATATGTTCACTGTGCATGGTTGATTTGTAATATAATTTTATTGGGGGTGTTGTGGTTTCTGTTCTAGGTTCTGAATTATACCAACGGTCCAAGTGTCTTCTTATAGCAGCGTTTATTTCCGCGTTGCTATATCCGTTGTTCACCAATACCTGAGTTACTCTTTCAAACTCTCTACTCACGTTGCTCCATTCAGAGCAGTGGGTAAGCGCTCGACGAATATAAGCATTGGGAACACTGGCTTTGTATCTTTGGGGGCACTCACTTCTACCGTTCAGGCATAATCCTATGTTGGTGGGCTTGGTATATACGTTGGTGCTTAAAGAGGTTCCTGTTTTTGTTATTAGTACATCCAAGAATGGCAGACTGTTATTTTCACTATTTTCATGTGTAAATCGGAGTACTGACTCTCTCTCTAGGTGTCTTTTTAGGTCAATTAGTTCATCTGAGTCTTTTACTATTACGAATATGTCATCTACATAACGGCAGTATACAGTTGGTTTTTGTCTGCTACTGAAGACCCTATCTTCGATGGTTCCCATATAAAAATTAGCAAATAAAACTCCTAAGGGGGAGCCCATTGCTAATGCGGGTATAAAATCAACTAGTATTGTAAGATCCGTTCACTTGAGAATGAACCATGGAGGTTCGAAACGTCGTGCAAATTATACAAATAAGTGTAATACACTCTATAGTAAATCACTTCTTTTCTTCACCTTAAAAATACGAAAATGAGTTTTGGAGAACTCCTATTTCAATTAAGCCCTGATGCTAAGAAAATAGTTAGAGGGATAGAAGCCCTGAACCAGAAAATAATAAATACAGAATATGCGGTCATATTCAATGAAACATGTTTGAAAGAAAACCTGCTGCCAGTATACACCAATATAAACCCACATGACCCAGCAGTCCGCAATACAGAGTTTACCTATAGGTATAGGCAAGAGCTCATTCGGCATCAACTAAACAAGAAGAAGGAAGCCCTCCAAACCTTTATAGAGCAGGCGGAGCATCTGTTAAACAAATGGACCCAGTGCGACATCCCTATCCAACTCAAGCAAACCATCAACAGTGAACTATTTAACCTGAAACAACAACATAAAACTCTTGTAGAAACAAAGACACTCCGTAAGTTAACAGCCCTAAACGGTGGACAGCTAAAAATCCCTCGTCCTAAAGATGGCTACTTTAACCTGACTTCTTATGATCTTACCCAGGACCAACGAGACCTCTTAAATCTTGGTCTAAATTGTCAATTCTTATCTAAACCAAAGATGCATCAAAAACGCCTGGAAATCGAAATGCTTCTGGACGATATCCATAAGCTAGAAGACAACAAAAAAGTCATCACCACTGACACACTTCAAGCTGAACTACTTGCAGAAGCAGGGAAAAAACGAGGAACATATTCATCTACAATCTTAACCCCACGACTCAAAGAAGCAGCGAAACAACTAAAAAATCTGAAAGACGTAACAATAAGAAAAGCCGACAAAACAGCAGCATATGTATTGATTCCTACCCATGAATACATGAACAAAATTAGCGACATCCTAAGTGACGACTCCAAATTTCAATGAATCACGAGGAACCCCGTAGAAGACCTTAAGCGGAAAGTAAACAAAACAATTACAGCAATCAACGCAAAGAAAGGTAGTGTGCATTTCAATAAACTTCAAGGCGACTATGGCTTAGGATATGCCTACGGCAATGTTAAGACGCATAAACCAGGTAACCCACTACGCCCTATAATCAGCCAAATACCAACCCCAACTTATCACCTGGCAAAGAAACTCAATGAACTCCTAACTCCATACACTCCAAGTAAGTTTAGTCTACAATCATCAGCAGATTTCCTAGAATTGATCAAATCTACCCAGCCCGATGGAATCATCGCTTCCCTGGACGTTGAATCCCTTTTTACCAACGTCCCAGTCGACACAACCATAGGAATGATACTGGACAGAGTATACAGAGACGAGAGCACCCCCAAATTAGACATACCTGAGCCACACTTGAAAAGTCTTCTCGAAGCATGTACAAAGGAAGCCCCTTTCATCAGTCCACAAGGAGACATGTATTTACAAATAGACGGAGTAGCAATGGGCTCCCCCTTAGGAGTTTTATTTGCTAATTTTTATATGGGAACCATCGAAGATAGGGTCTTCAGTAGCAGACAAAAACCAACTGTATACTGCCGTTATGTAGATGACATATTCGTAATAGTAAAAGACTCAGATGAACTAATTGACCTAAAAAGACACCTAGAGAGAGAGTCAGTACTCCGATTTACACATGAAAATAGTGAAAATAACAGTCTGCCATTCTTGGATGTACTAATAACAAAAACAGGAACCTCTTTAAGCACCAACGTATATACCAAGCCCACCAACATAGGATTATGCCTGAACGGTAGAAGTGAGTGCCCCCAAAGATACAAAGCCAGTGTTCTCAATGCTTATATTCGTCGAGCGCTTACCCACTGCTCTGAATGGAGCAACGTGAGTAGAGAGTTTGAAAGAGTAACTCAGGTATTGGTGAACAACGGATATAGCAACGCGGAAATAAACGCTGCTATAAGAAGACACTTGGACCGTTGGTATAATTCAGAACCTAGAACAGAAACCACAACACCCCCAATAAAATTATATTACAAATCAACCATGCACAGTGAACATATAAAAGAGGAAAGAATAATGAAAGAAATAATCCGTAAAGGAGTAAAAAGCACTACTCCTAACCAAAACATAAACCTGATAATATTCTACAAAACCAAGAAGACTTCCGAACTCCTTATCAAAAACAGCCCGAAGCCGACGGAGAACCCTCTACAGCAGTCAAGCGTTGTATACATGTACACTTGCCCCCACGAAGGATGTAACCTTCAATGTAAGTACATAGGTATGACGTCGACCAAGCTGACGAGGCGTTTGACATGCCATCTTCAATCTGGTGCCCCTAGGAATCACATGAGACAAGCCCATGACATTACTCTAACAAGAGAAATGTTGAACAAGAATACTTGCATAATAGACAAAACCCAAGATTCAAGAAGATTACAAATTCTTGAGGCAATTCACATAAGAATAGAGCGACCTGCCATGAACACTCAAATCACGGAACTATTTACTCTACCCACCATGAGAGTAAGGACAAGACAAGAACATATCGATGCCAACACAGAAGACAATGTCCAACATAACAGGCCAATTACACTGGATTAATCTTTGTGTTTAGATAGGAGATGCCTCGTATGGGCCAATAAGCCTTCTGCAGCCCCTATATTTATCCCTTATGTATCCCCCCATGTTTTCACCTTCATTGTATTATCACCTGACCTAATGCGGGTATAAAATCAACTAGTATTGTAAGATCCGTTCACATGAGAATGAACCATGGAGGTTCGAAACGTCGTGCAAATTATACAAATAAGTGTAATACACTCTATAGTAAATCACTTCTTTTCTTCACCTTAAAAGTACGAAAATGAGTTTTGGAGAACTCCTATTTCAATTAAGCCCTGATGCTAAGAAAATAGTTAGAGGGATAGAAGCCCTGAACCAGAAAATAATAAATACAGAATATGCGGTCATATTCAATGAACCATGTTTGAAAGAAAACCTGCTGCCAGTATACACCAATATATATATATATATATATTGTGACGGTAAAGTGTTGGAGTGTTGATGTTCGGCAGTCCTCCAATGGCAGGTGGCAATGCCTTGTCACACTTACATAAAAAAAAAGAGACTGCTTGCCTGTTTGTCTGTGGTAAGGTAATGGGAAGACACACAAAACACAAAATATAAACAATGAAATTTTAATTACTTTAGAAAACAAGATATGAACAAAGACAATCCCTTGGCTTACGTAAAATTCAAAACAAGTCAACAAACAAAACAACATGAATAATTAATAGATGTGAAAATTTACTCTAAAACAAAATAATGTGCAAGACAATAATAATAATCAGGTGCTGTGAATATTGGCTAGAGCTGCCACCTCCCTTAGTACACGACAGCCAGGGCTTAGTCTACCAGAGATGTCAACTTCTAAGAGCACAAATATATTCAGAGGAGGGCGGCTTGTGCTGGCCCAGACGTCGACTCAGGTAGAGGGCGTGAGTGCAGGTGCAGGTGTGCTGTCGGCGAAACACCAGCCAATCAGGAGCAGGCAGGCGGAGAATGCGTAGTTTGCTCGTTGACGATGGGTGGAGAGCCGGCGTGTCGGGTGGTGCAAGGTACGCTTTGCTTCCTGGACAAAACGTTTTGTGATACTGGTGGATGTATCTTTAATGTAGTATCTTGTACTTGTAGAATGACGTAAATGATATAGGGAAGAGCAGGCTCAATCTCTCTTGAAAGAGATTATCGTCACAACTCTCCCCCAAAGCCTGCGGTTCCGGAAGAAGTTACGTCTTAATGTGGTAGAGTGATAGGTGGAGTTGCCTCTACTTCATAGACTCTGGAGAGGGCGTCGGCTATGATGTTGTCAGAACCCTTGATGTAGAAGATCTCCAGGTTGAAATCTTGTAGATATAAAACCCATCGTAGAAGACGTTGATTATTGAATTGGGCTTGATGTAAGAAGCGGAGAGGATTGTGGTCTGAGTAGATGGTGGTAGACCGAGCACCTTGTAGGTATGGAGCAAAGTGCTGAAGATTCAGGACGATGGAGAGTAGCTCCTTCTCGATAGTGCTGAAATTCTTCTGGTGGGGTTTCAACTTGTAGCTGTAGTAGCTAACAGGTAGAACCTCCTCGCCTCGTTGCTGCATCAGGACACCTTTGATTAAGCACTACACATTAAGAAGTCAACACCGGCAATCAACAGCCAATTAATGCACAACTATAATCTACCCACCTCAAGACTCCGCTCCAATATAGAAGCATCAAGAAATATGGACCAATAGGCTTTCTACAATCACTTCCATTCAATACCCATTGTTTCGTGTTCTGTCTTGTGTTGATGAATTTAATACTCTATTAAAACCACCCCACCCCATCCACCTCACTAAAATGTAGATATAAACAAATCGGAGATGTGTAAGTTCTATTCAGTTGTGTATGTGTAAACTAAAGTCTTTGAAAATGTAATAAGTTTTACGAAGCGCGCTCAAGTGTCGCGTCAGACTAGAAATAAAAATGAATTTTGGAGAATTGATTTTCGAATTACCACCAACAGTGAAAAGAAATGTACGAAAGATTGAGAAAATTCGTGTTAGAATTATTAATCTTACTTTTTCGGTCATATTTAATAATATATATATATATATATATATATATATATATATATGAAAACTCACACCCCAGAAGTGACTCGAACCCATACTCCCAGAAGCAACGCAACTGGTAACTACAGGGCGCCTTAATCCGCTTGACCATCACGGCCGTCAAAAGGAAGTGATAGCCGAGGCTATTTGAGCCACTTCCCCGACGGCAACTCGGATGGTAATCTTGGGCATAGCATTTCACCAAATCACCTCATTCTTTGGGGCACACGTGAGGAACACAAATGCGAACAAGCCTGAATGGTCCCCAGGACTATATGCGAATGAAAACTCACACCCCAGAAGTGACTCGAACCCATACTCCCAGAAGCAACGCAACTGGTAACTACAGGGCGCCTTAATCCGCTTGACCATCACGGCCGTCAAAAGGAAGTGATAGCCGAGGCTATTTGAGCCACTTCCCCGACGGCAACTCGGATGGTAATCTTGGGCATAGCATTTCACCAAATCACCTCATTCTTTGGGGCACACGTGAGGAACACAAATGCGAACAAGCCTGAATGGTCCCCAGGACTATATGCGAATGAAAACTCACACCCCAGAAGTGACTCGAACCCATACTCCCAGAAGCAAAGCAACTACCAGTTGCGTTGCTTCTGGGAGTATGGGTTCGAGTCACTTCTGGGGTGTGAGTTTTCATTCGCATATAGTCCTGGGGACCATTCAGGCTTGTTCGCATTTGTGTTCCTCACGTGTGCCCCAAAGAATGAGGTGATTTGGTGAAATGCTATGCCCAAGATTACCATCCGAGTTGCCGTCGGGGAAGTGGCTCAAATAGCCTCGGCTATCACTTCCTTTTGACGGCCGTGATGGTCAAGCGGATTAAGGCGCCCTGTAGTTACCAGTTGCGTTGCTTCTGGGAGTATGGGTTCGAGTCACTTCTGGGGTGTGAGTTTTCATTCGCATATAGTCCTGGGGACCATTCAGGCTTGTTCGCATATATATATATATATATATATATATATATATATATATATATATATATATATATATCACGAAAATAAACACGTGATTAAAAATGTGACAGTGACGGCGGAGGAAAATTATAACAGAAATTTCCCTAAGTACTTTCGTATATTAATACATCTTTAGAAGGAGTCCTTCTGAAGATGTATTAATATACGAAAGTACTTAAGGAAATTCCTGTTTCAATTTTCCTCCGTGGTCTGACACTGATACGTACGCGTACGTACGCGTCTTACTCTGCTTAATTTCTTTGATGCTCTACCTTCCTTCAAACGGCCTTTTCGCGCCTTTGAATCTTCCCTTCTTGCCGCCAAGCGTCGAAAGAACCAGCTCAGGTTTCTTAAAGACTGTCTTGCTGAGCAAGTTCTCCCTCATTCTTTATCTCACTTTCTCCAGTTCAACACTTCGGGATCTCCTTTCCCTGAACATGCCCGCCTTCTTCTTCAAGAACTTATTCATGCCACCTCCTTGCAAGTTGACGAGGCTTTTCTTGCTGTTCGTCAACAGCAACGCTTTCTGTCCTCTTCTCTTCCCAGTGATCTATGCAATATCATTTTTCCAATTGCATTTGACACTGCTCACGTCTCCTCTTCCCACCACTCCTCCACACTACACAACAAACTTCAACGCCTGATCTCCAACAGTCCTGGGCCAAATACTCTCTCTCTGACTGTGTTACCAACCTTTCGTCCTACTCTCTTTCTAAGCACCAGCAAGAACTTCTTGGTCTTGGTCTGTCTTTTGCTACTTCCCCTGGCCCACGCTGTGGCATTGATCTCATTAGTTCCTTTGACAGGTTTGTCAATTCTAACTCTAGTACTCTTTCGGACCTGTCTGCCTTTAGAGGGGCCCTTATCCCCGTTCTTGACAGCTTGTTTTCTAAAAATAACCACCTTCCTCGTCGCTTCCAGCTTGCCCTTGCCTCCCTGAAATCTAACAACTCTATTCTTATCCTTCCTTCAGACAAAAGCAATTCGGTGGTTGTCCTTGACCGTGAGGACTACCTCCGAAAAGCAGATGTCTTGCTCTCTGACTCTCACACTTATGCTCCTCTGACTTCTAACCCTTTGGATCGCCTCAAAACTTCCTTTAACCGCAAACTAAGACAGCTCTCTAGTCTTTGCCCTCCTGACTTTGATCTCATTAAACGTTTCCGTGTCATCTGCCCTTCTCTTCCTTATTTCTATGGCCTTCTTAAGACTCATAAACCTGGTGTTCCTCTTCGTCCTATCATATCTTCACGGGGCTCTGTCAGCTATCCTCTTGCCTCCTGGCTCGCTAAAACCCTGACACCTTACCTTGGCACTTTTTCCCCTGCCCACCTTCGTCACTCTCAGGACTTCATAGAAAGACTGCGCCTGCAACCCTCTTGTAAAATGCTTAGTCTTGATGTCGACTCTCTGTTCACTAATGTTCCGCTCGATGACGTTCTCTCTTTCCTCAGACAGAAGGCGTCAGAGGGTCTCCTTCCTCTCCCACTTCCCACTGACGTTTTCCTCGATCTCATTAGACTCTGTGTTGAATCTAACTCTTTCTCTTTCAACGGTAAATATTACACTCAAACTTTCGGCGTCGCTATGGGTTCCCCTCTCTCCCCTGTTCTTGCTAATTTCTACATGGAATACTTCGAAACTGTTCTTCTTCCTTCTATTGATACTCGTCCCTCTCTCTGGCTTCGCTATGTTGATGACATTTTTGCTTTATGGCCTCATGACCTTAATCTTTTCCAGCCTTTCCTCGCCTCTCTTAACAATCTGGCTCCTTCTATCCATTTCAAAGTTGAGTGGGAATCTAATTCCCTCCTTCCTTTTCTTGATGTTCATGTTCACAGCTTTGTGTCTGGGTTCTCTTTCTCTGTCTACCGTAAACCCATGCATAGTGGCATGTACGTTCACTTCTTTTCCTACCATCCTCCTTCTGTTAAGAAAAGTGTCCTCGTCTCTCTCTTCCTCCGCGCTCTACGCATCAGCGACCCTCAGTTTCTTGATTCTGAAATTGCCTTTATCTACAAATCATTCTCTCGCCTTGGTTATCCTTTGCATTTCATCAACTGTGCCCACTCTCAAGCTAAACGAAATTTCTTTCATCCTAAACCTGCTTCCAACACTAGTAGCACTGTACTATGCCTTCCCTTCATATCTGAACTCAAAACTTTTACCAATACCTTTCGTCCTCTTGACATTAAACTCGCCTTTCGACAAACTAACACACTTCGTAGCAATCTAGTTCACACTGCTCCTCCTGCTTCTAATGCTGCTGGTGTCTACTCTATTTCCTGTTCATCTTGTCCTCTCCAATACTTTGGCGAAACTGGCCGTACACTGAATGACAGACTTAAAGAACACAAGAGAAGTGTTAAGTCTGCTGACACTAACAATGCTCTCTTCTGCCATGTGAGGGATTCTAATCATCCCATTGATTGGTCTTCCTCCAAAATAATCTTTCCTGCCTCTACTCTACACAGACACCGTCTTGTAGAATCGGCTCTTATTAACAATGTACCCAACATGAACTTGAGTCCTGGCTTTGTTGCTGTGGACTCTTCCCTTTCACAGTATATACTCAAATGCTCTAATCTTTCTAACAAACGTGACTTAACATAAGCTTTCCCCCTTCCATTTCTTTCTTTCTCTTTCCCTTTCTTTCTCTCTTCTCCCTTTTTCTGTTCATTGTCTTCTACGCTCCCTTGCCTTCCTCTTCTTATTCCTATTACTATCTCTTTCGGTGGTTATAATAGGAGCTGCCTCGTATGGGCCAATAGGCCTGCTGCAGTTCTCATTACTACTATCCCCTACACCTGACTTTCCTCCTCAGCTCTCTCTTGCCTATTTAATGCCTGTCCCTACCTGTCCTCATCACAATCGACTTGAGAATGGTCCAGGACGGACCGAAACGTCGTCGTCCCTTCAATTTCTAGTGTGTGGTCTCGTCAACATACTTCAGCCACGTTATTGTGACTCATCGCCTGCTGACACTGATATATATATATATAAATATATATATATATATATATATATATATATATATATATATATATATATATATATATATATATATATATATATATATATATATATTAGAATATTTTGGTAGCAGTCTTTCCTGTAGACATATATTATTAAATATGACCGAAAAAGTAAGATTAATAATTCTAACACGAATTTTCTCAATCTTTCGTACATTTCTTTTCACTGTTGGAGGTAATTCAAAAATCAATTCTCCAAAATTCATTTTTATTTTTAGTCTGACGCGACACGAGCGCGTTTCGTAAAACTTATTACATTTTCAAAGACTTTAGTTTACAAATACACAACTGAATAGAACTTAAACATCTCCGATTTTGTTTATATCTACATTTGAGTGAGGTGGATGGGGTGAGGTGGCATTAATAGGGTATTAATTTCATCAACACAAGACAGAACAAGTGGTGGCATTAATAGGGTATTAATTTCATCAACACAAGACAGAACACGAAACAATGGGTTTTGAAATGGAAGTGATTGTAGAAAGCCTATTGGTCCATATTTCTTGATGCTTCTATATTGGAGCGGAGTCTTGAGGTGGGTAGAATATAGTTGTGCATTAATTGGCTGTTGATTGCTGGTGTTGACTTCTTAATGTGTAGTGCCTCACAAACGTCAAGCCGCCTGCTATCGCTGTATCTATCGATGATTTCTGTGTTGTTAACTAGGATTTCTCTGGCGATGGTTTGGTTGTGGGAAGAGATTATATGTTCCTTAATGGAGCCCTGTTGTTTATGCATCGTTAAACGCCTAGAAAGAGATGTTCTTGTCTTGCCTATATACTGGGTTTTTTGGAGCTTACAGTCCCCAAGTGGGCATTTGAAGGCATAGACGACGTTGGTCTCTTTTAAAGCGTTCTGCTTTGTGTCTGGAGAGTTGCTCATGAGTAGGCTGGCCGTTTTTCTGGTTTTATAGTAAATCGTCAGTTGTATCCTCTGATTTTTGTCTGTAGGGATAACGTTTCTATTAACAATATCTTTCAGGACCCTTTCCTCTGTTTTATGAGCTGTGGAAAAGAAGTTCCTGTAAAATAGTCTAATAGGGGGTATAGGTTTTGTGTTAGTTGTCTCTTCAGAGGTTGCATGGCGTTTCACTTTCCTTCCTATGATGTCTTCGACGAAACCATTGGAGAAGCCGTTGTTGACTAGGACCTGCCTTACCCTACAGAGTTCTTCGTCGACTTGCTTCCATTCTGAGCTGTGGCTTAGAGCACGGTCGACATATGCGTTAACAACACTCCTCTTGTACCTGTCTGGGCAGTCGCTGTTGGCATTTAGGCACATTCTTATGTTCGTTTCCTTAGTGTAGACTGCAGTGTGGAAACCTCCGCTCTTTTCCATGACTGTTACATCTAGAAAGGGCAGCTTCCCATCCTTTTCCATCTCGTAAGTGAAACGCAGCACAGAACTCTGCTCAAATGCCTCCTTCAGCTCCTGCAGATGTCTGACATCAGGTACCTGTGTAAAAATGTCGTCAACATACCTGCAGTATATGGCCGGTTTCAAGTTCATGTCGACTAAGACTTTTTGCTCGATGGTACCCATGTAGAAGTTTGCAAACAGGACACCTAGGGGAGAACCCATGGCGACCCCATCTACTTGCTAATACATGTGCTCATCCGGGCTCAAGAAGGGTGCCTCTTTAGTACAAGCTTGGAGTAGTTTCCTTAGAATATTTTCGGGTATGTCAAGAGGAGTACAGGCTGGATCACGATACACTCTGTCGGCTATCATCCCGATTGTCTCGTCCACAGGTACGTTGGTAAACAGCGATTCTACGTCCAACGAGGCTCTTATCCCTGTGGCCCGTGTGCCCCGCAGTAAGTCAACAAATTCCTTTGGAGACTTCAGGCTGAAGGCGCAAGGAACATAAGGAGTCAGCAGGCCGTTGAGTCGCTTCGCCAGTCTGTACGTGGGTGTGGGTATCTGGCTAATGATTGGCCGAAGTGGGTTTCCAGGCTTGTGTGTCTTGACATTTCCATACGCCTATCCAGGTTTATATTCCCCAATGATCTTTGGCAGGTGGAGTCCGGATTTCTTGGCGTTCACAGTTTCGATCAGTTTGTTGACCTTTGCTTTCAATTCGGCTGTAGTGTCCTTCGTTATCCTTTGGAACTTAGTTTGGTCAGAGAGTATGAGGTTCATTTTCGCCAGATATTCGTCTTTTTTAAGAATGACATATATTGGCGACTTGTCACCTCTCCTGACAACTATCTCCTTGTTCTCACGAAGGCTTTTAGCTGCCGCTTTGAGCTCGGGGGACGGAAGAGTTGTCTTCCACTCATCCCTGTCGTGTGGTCTATCTTTCAACTTGCCAACGGTGACTTGTAATGATGGCGAAGCTTTCTTTCCCTGACCCCCTAAAGTTGTTCACTAATGATTCTAGTTTTCTTCTGGTAGAATATTATCCTTTTGTTTAAGATGTTCTCCATCACTCTGCAGGATATGCACACCAGGCATTCAGTTCTTGCTAGAAAAGCAGTGCCGCTCTGGCTCGCTAAGTCAGCTTTATTTCACTGGTCAGTGTATGCAAGATCCTGAAGTCAGTACCGAGTCATTGTCGCTAAAACGTCCATTTTCAAGAAACAATCAAGAGAAAACTTTAAACGTAAATGGTTATATAGCACTCGGGCGGGATATGAGAACAAAGAACAGGGAGAAGGAGTCCAACCACTTGCACGATCGAGAACGCCAACCCCGCCAGAAGCCAGACCGAGGCTGTGCCAACCACTCGATGTGGGTAGTCATCCTTAAGTGCAATAACTCACACGCCAAGGAATGGTGGGAAGGGTTACACAGAGAATAAAGGGCAGTACAGATGACCAATGCCACAAGACAACTCACTGGGACAATGGGGAATAATCCAGTGCATGTTTGTTTTAAAATGGGGTCATGACGGCTGACTAGACAGCGCTCGGGGTACGTAGTCCTAAGGGGTTAGGTTCAATCCCCAGCGGAGGCGGAAATAGACAGAGTTTCTTTCACCCTGATGCCCCTTGTTCACCTAGCAGTAAATAGTTACCTGGGAGTTAGACAGCTGCTACGGGGGTGTTTCCTGGGGATGTGTGTGCGTGAAAATTAGGATTGAGGACTTGCCAGAGACGCTGTGCGTGCTAGTAGCTGTACAAGTAAGAACTCTTTTATATATATAAATAAATAAAAATATACAAATATGCCCACAAATGTTGTGAACAGAGTCCGTGACACAAAGCAATTGACAGGGAGAGAAACACTTGTGACCTTTACTATTTGATTGATGATATAAACTACAGGTTACAGGGGTGACTGAAGCAGCTACGACACAACGCCCAAACACTCGTCTGTTATGTTACATGAGAGACTGGGAAATGTATCACACAACCCTCATAAAATACTCTACCAGACTGTACCTAACTGTCAAGAGGGGACACAGGATACACAATAGCATCTGCTACACATAACATGATTCACTAAAACCTTCACCGTGCAGTAACTAAGTGAGGTCACACCAGGTCACAAGCCAATATTCCCATTTGGTGCCATACTCAAGAGTGCTAAGACACACTAACCTTGGCCCTACAGGCCTGAGTTCTATCCTGCACATTGCAAGAATATTTTTTCATTCGAAATGTTCACGGGACATTGGCATGCCCAGCACACAGACCAACACACTACACGCCATCAAGCGCCGTATACGAGCATGCGCACCTTAAACACTGAACACAACAGCTGATCACAGGAAATATGTGCTAATACTCATTACTGTGATTTTCGACATTTAATTCATTACGTAGATACAACAGACTGAAGCGATCATTTGTTCTCACTAGCGGGCGCGCGCGCACACACACACACACACACACACACACACACACACACACACACGCACACAAACACACACACACACACACACACACAGCCACCAGGGCACCGGTGGTTGTGTGGACAGCACGCTGGACACGTAATCCTGTGGCCAGTTTTCGATTCCAGGCGTCGGTGAGAAAACAAAATGGGCAGAGTTTATTTCACCCTGATGCCCCTGTTACCTAGCAGTAAACAGGTACCTGGGAGTTAGACAGTTGTTTCGGGCTGCTTCTTGGGGTGTATGTGGTGAAAAAAAATAAAAAAATAGTAGTAACAGTTGATTGATTAACAGTTGAGAGGCGAGCTGAAAGAACAGAGCTCAACCCCCCGCAAGCACAACTAGGTGAGTATAACTTGGTGACTACACACACACACACAGTTTATTCCCAGTACCTATTTACTGCTAGGTGAGGAGTAGCATTATGGATGAAAGAAACTCTGCCCATTTGTTTCCGCCTCCACCGGGGATCGAACCCCGAACTTCAGGACTACGAATCCCGAGCGCTGTCCACTCAGCCGTAAGGAGACCTCAGAAGCACCACATGGACAGTACTTTTCAGTTTCTCGCTTCCACTACCCATCCGGCCAAATCTTAACAGTTAACAATGATGTAATAATGAATCAGCGTCCGAAACGCTGCCGAAGCGTTATGTTTATACATTGTTGAGCTAACTGTAAAAATGTTAACGTTGAAAAAATGTTGAGTTAACAGTAAAATTTTTAAACGTTATTAAACGTTGAGCCGACGTTTATTAAACGTTGAAAACATTGTTGTAACTTGGACTATATGACAGTAGCGTGTACTGGCCGCTGGGCCTACATATACTACGGAAATTTACATTCTACTTAGATATATACGAAACTAGTTTCATATATATTTCCATCTAAAATCTTTTTATTTCACTATTTATTTTTTATTCATATATTTTCTATTTATTTTTTTTACTTTCAAGGTAATGAAGCTGTCAATTACTTTATCCCCTTTAGACTTATTCTGAAAACTTTTCATTTTTCTCGTAAATCGAATATTACCAGAGTGGGGAGGGGGGTAGGGGGGGGGGAAATATTAAGTCGTGAATCCTTTAAAATATTACAACGTTTGTATTCAAATGCGCTTATATTTTAAATTTACATTGTCATTATAGAAGTTTAGCATTATACAATACATATATTTTAACAACACAATTTATGCAAAAATGTTACAATTATCTTACTGAAATATCCGATGGTTTCAGATGTTGTATTTGTATTGTGAAATTATTTACAAAATAGACTTTTCTTGAATTTTCTGAGGGCGAAATTTCTCTTCGTGTAACAAAACATTTTAATGCCTTATTCTATATGAACATAATGATGTGTGAACAAGTAGAATATCAGATGATATGAACGAAAGCATTGATACGAAAGCTCTCGATAGCTTCGAACGAAAGTCAATGATCCAGGAGCGGCCAACAACGAACAGGGACGATTTCCAGAGAATTTCCATTGATGTTCATATGTTTTGATTCACGTAGGTGCCTATCTACATATCCACAAATGTATACATAATGTATGCATATCATAATAATCTGTATTATTATTATTATTATTGACATAAATAATAATACATATAATAATTTTCATTTATTATATTACTAGTATTATTATAATATAAAACAAGCCAGTTAACATGTAGGAAGATCTAAGAAAACACCTTTACATATTCGTCGTTTAAATTAGACTCACAAGGGGCACCCAAATACATGTATTCTTTTTCGTTCCTCTGCTTCCTTGTAGAGGTGGAAATTAGGGAAAGAAATTTTAGCGAAATGCCCCTGGAATTGCACGACTTCTTTTTATGGGCAAAGTTCAGTTGTTACGCGTCGCATGGAGAGAATGAGAAATAAAGCAGTGAGAGATGAGAGAGAGATAGAAAGGAAGGAGGGAGAGGTCCACGGTCAGGGCGAAGGACAGGATGAGGGTGGGGGAGATATAGAGAGTCAAGTAGTCGAGAGTCGAGAGTGTTTTCCAACTGGTGATGCTATTGACATGTTAACGTTCAGCCATGGTGTCTCGAGAGCAGGTGACTCGAACTACTGCCCTTCAACCCCGCGTCCTCCGAGGTAAATGTTTAATGAGAGTAATCCCACTAAGAGAGGGGCCAACACGGGATGAACAGCCTTCAACGTCAAATATTAATTCTGTCAAACTCTAGGTGCGAGGCGCTCATCGGAGCTGCTTGTGTGTGTGTGTACCAAACTGTTCGTTCGGGGTTGAGCTACAACTCTTGGAACCCGGCTTTTTAGCTGTTGGTAAATGTGATGACTCACGTATACCTGTCTGACATCAAATATATTTTTAAATTTTTGATGGGGTTACCTGCTGTTGCTTTCTCGTGCATTTCACTAACAATTCTACCTTTGTTATGCTGAGAATGGGCACACATTATCCCTCATCTGTTTGTCAAGCGTCGTTGTCAGTGTGTGTGTGTACTCACCTAATTGTACTCACCTAATTGTGCTTGCGGGGGTTGAGCTCTGGCTCTTTGGTCCCGCCTCTCAACCGTCAATCAACTGGTGTACAGATTCCTGAGCCTATTGGGCTCTATCATATCTACATTTGAAACTGTGTATGGAGTCAGCCTCCACCACATCACTTCCTAATGCATTCCATTTACTAACTACTCTGACACTGAAAAAGTTCTTTCTAACGTCTCTGTGGCTCATGTGGGTACTCAGTTTCCACCTGTATCCCCTTGTTCGCGTCCCACCAGCGTTGAATAGTTTGTTCTTGTTTACCCGGTCGATTCCTCTGAGGATTTTGTAGGTTGTGATCATGTCTCCCCTTACTTTTCTGTCTTCCAGTGTCGTAAGATGCATTTCCCGCAGCCTTTCCTCGTAACTCATGCCTCTTAGTTCTGGGACTAGTCTAGTGGCATACCTTTGGACTTTTTCCAGCTTCGTCTTGTGCTTGACAAGGTACGGGCTCCATGCTGGGGCCGCATACTCCAGGATTGTTCTTACATATGTGGTGTACAAGATTCTGAATGATTCCTTACACAGGTTCCGGAACGCTGTTCTGATGTTAGCCAGCCTCGCATATGCCGCAGACGTTATTCTTTTTATGTGGGCTTCAGGAGACAGGTTTGATGTGATATCAACTCCTAGATCTTTCTCTCTGTTCGTTTCATTAAGTACTTCATCTCCTATTCTGTATCCTGTATCTGGCCTCCTATTTCCACTGCCTATTTTCATTACTTTGCATTTACTCGGGTTGAACTTCAACAGCCATTTGTTGGACCATTCACTCAGTCTGTCTAGGTCATCTTGTAGCCTCTTACTATCGTCCTCAGTTTCAATCCTCCTCATAATTTTTGCATCATCGGCAAACATTGGGAGAAACGATTCTATACCCTCTGGGAGATCATTTACATATATCAGAAACAATATAGGTCCAAGTACCGACCCCTGCGGTACTCCACTCGTAACGTCTCGCCAATCTGAGACCTCACCCCTCACACTGACTCGTTGTCTCCTGTTACTTAGGTACTCCTGTATCCAACGGAGTACCTTCCCTTTCACTCCAGCCTGCATCTCCGGTTTTTTTCACTAGCCTCTTGTGTCGCACTGTATCAAAGGCTTTCTGACAATCCAAAAATATGCAGTCTGCCCACCCTTCTCTTTCTTGCCTTATTTTTGTTGCCTGGTCGTAGAATTCAAGTAACCCTGTGAGGCAGGACCTGCCATCCCTGAACCCATGTTGATGCTGTGTTACAAAGTTCTTTCGCTCCAGGTGCTCCACTAGCTTTCTTCGCACAATCTTCTCCATCATCTTGCATGGTATGCAGGTTAGGGACACTGGTCTGTAATTCAGTGCCTCCTGTCTATCCCCTTTCTTGTATATCGGGACTACGTTAGCTGCTTTATAATTTCTGGCAGTTCCCCTGTTGCCAGTGATTTGTTATACACTATGGAGAGTGGGAGGCACAGTTCTTCTGCTCCTTCCTTTAGTATCCAAGGGGAGATTCCATCTGGGCCTCTAGCCTTTGTGTGTGTGTGTGTGTGTGTGTGTGTGTGTGTGTGTGTGTGTGTGTGTGTGTGTGTGTGTGTGTGTGTGTGTGTGTGTGTGTGTGTGTGAGTGTACGTGTGTGTGTACGGGCGTGCGTGCGTGCGTGCACGTGCGCCACTATACTCGCCACCAGCGAACACTCTTCACTAAGAACAACAAAGACTGACCAAGCTTGTGTAAGACACAGTGTTAAAGGGAATGTAAGATAAGGTTAAGCCTTCACTGGTGCTGCTCCAGAACTACTCACACCACAATGACTCACAGGATTATCATTTACACCAACATTACTCACCGGATTGGCCATACACTTGCCTTTGATTCACAATCGGGAATCTCGAGTACTAATCCCGGGCGTGATATAAATGGTTGTACACATTCCTTTCTCCTAACGCATCTGTTCACCTAGCAGTAAACAGGTACCAGGGAGTTAGGTAAAGTGTTGGCCAGCAGGTGTGGGCAGTATCATACTGGTAGTGTTGACCAGAAGGTGTGTGGGCCGTGTCATCATGGTAGTGTTGACCAGCAGGTGTGTGGGGTGTGTCATTATGGTAGTGTTGACCAGCAGGTGTGTCGGCAGTGTCATCATGGTAGTGTTGACCAGCAGGTGTGGGCAGTGTCATCATGGTAGTGTTGACCAGCAGGTGTGTGGGCTGTGTCATCATGGTAGTGTTGACCAGCAGGTGTGTGGGCAGTGTCATCATGGTAGTGTTGACCAGCAGGTGTGTGGGCTGTGTCATTATGGTAGTGTTGACCAGCAGGTGTGTGGGCAGTGTCATCATGGTAATGTTGACCAGCAGGTGTGTGGGCTGTGTCATTATGGTAGTGTTGACCAGCAGGTGTGTGGGCAGTGTCATCATGGTAGTGTTGACCAGCAGGTGTGGGCAGTGTCATCATGGTAAAATATAAAATATAAAAACGGAAACCACGTACAAAACTCAGGCAAATCATAACTTACAACGAAAAGGCAATGTAAAGGATCTGGGTGTACTCATGTCGGAAGACCTTACCTTTAAAGAACACAATAAAGTAGCCGTCACAACTGCAAGAAAAATGACAGGTTGGATAACAAGAACTTTTCACACTAGAGATGCTATACTGAAGATGATACTTTTCAAAACGCTAGTGCTCTCTAGAGTAGAGTACTGCTGCACAATGACAGCCCCTTTCAAAGCTGGAGAAATTGCTGACCTGGAGAGCGTGCAGAGATCCTTTACTGCTAGAATCCACTCAGTAAAACATCTAAACTATTGGGACCGACTAAAGAGCCTAAAACTGTACTCCCTTGAGCGCAGGCGGGAGAGGTACATAATAATTTACACGTGGAAAATATTAGAGGGGCTGGTCCCAAACCTGCATACAGAAATAACATTACATGAGACCAGAAGACATGGCAGGATGTGCAGAATACCCACGTTGAAAAGCAGAGTTGCAACAGGTACTCTGAGAGAGAACTGTATCAACATCAGAGGCCCGAGACTGTTCAACACGCTTCCACTACACATAAGGGGCATAACTGGCCGACCCCTCACAGTGTTCAAGAGAGAACTGGATAAGCACCTCCAAAGAATACCTGATCAACCAGGCTGAGACTCATACGTCAGGCTGCGAGCAGCCGCGTCCAACAGCCTGGTTGATCAGTCCAGCAACCAGGAGGCCTGGTCGACGACCGGGCCGCGGGGACGCTAAGCCCCGGAAGCACCTCAAGGTAACCTCAAGGTAAGGTAAGGTATGGTAATGTTGACCAGCAGGTGTGTGGGCAGTGTCATCATGGTAGTGTTGACCAGAAGGTGTGTAGGCCGTGTCATCATGGTAGTGTTGGCCAGCAGGTGTGGGCAGTGTCATCATGGTAGTGTGGACCAGCAGGTGTGGGCAGTGTCATCATGGCAGTGTGGACCAGCAGGTGTGGGCAGTGTCATCATGGCAGTGTGGACCAGCAGGTGTGGGCAGTGTCATCATGGTAGTGTTGACCAGCAGGTGTGGGCAGTGTCATCATGGTAGTGTTGACCAGCAGGTGTGGGCCGTGTCATCATTGTAGTGTTGACCAGCAGGTGTGTGGGCAGTGTCATCATTGTAGTGTTGACCAGCAGGTGTGTGGGCAGTGTCATCATTGTAGTGTTGACCAGCAGGTGTGGCCGTGTCATCATGGTAGTGTTGACCAGCAGGTGTGTGGGCAGTGTCATCATGGTAGTGTTGACCAGCAGGTGTGGGCAGTGTCATCATGGTAGTGTTGACCAGCAGGTGTGGGCAGTGTCATCATGGTAGTGTTGACCAGCAGATGTGGGCAGTGTCATCATGGTAGTGCTGACCAGCAGGTGTGGGCAGTGTCATCATGGTAGTGTTGACCAGCAGGTGTGGGCAGTGTCATCATGGTAGTGTTGACCAGCAGGTGTGGGCAGTGTCATCATGGTAGTGTTGACCAGCAGGTGTGGGCAGTGTCATCATGGTAGTGTTGACCAGCAGGTGTGGGCAGTGTCATCATGGTAGTGTTGACCAGCAGGTGTGGGCAGTGTCATCATGGTAGTGTTGACCAGCAGGTGTGGGCCGTGTCATCATGGCAGTGTTGCCAACTAGCGAGGTATGGAGCGCGGTGTTTACCATGGCAGGCGTACCAACCACACATCTTTATGTCCGCAGTTTTCCCTGTGAGACAGGCCATATTGAAGACGCCTGACGATGAAGGGATACAAGCAATGAGGGATGACGGTGAGAGAGAGAGAGAGAGAGAGAGAGAGAGAGAGAGAGAGAGAGGCAGTTCAGTTGAGTGCTCAATAACTCACAATGTAATGTATTAGCTCTCTAGCCTCATACATGTAGGCAACATAAACCTTTTATATATATATATATATATATATATATATATATATATATATATATATATATATATATATATGTATATATATATATATATATATATATATATATATATATATATATATATATATATATATATATATATATATATATATATATATATATATATATCCCGGAAGATAGAAAATGTACACCTGTTGGTTAGCACTGTATGGCCACATCTGTGACAGAACAAACAGTGATGGAAGTATACCACACACAGAAGTGTGGCTGACCCCATGTTTCCGAGAGGCCTGCGCTAGTGTCCGAGCTCAAGCCTCCACATATTCTACAGTGGAAATGCTTACTGCTACGAGGTTCATTAACATCACGTTGTAATGATTTCTACCTGGGCTAGTCGGGTTTGTTGTTGAGAAGACACAGGAGATATTCCGACTGGATGTGGATGAGTGGCAAAATTTAGTCTTTAGTTATGAAGTTGACATCTTGGGGGATGAAGTCTGACTCTTCAATCACCATTAAAAGTCGCATTTTCTACTTAGCAAGCAAGGCAGCCAAGAAATTCACAGAACCTAAGGCGAATCTTGTACTTTCTCAACCAAAGTGTTTGGGTAGTCTTATATAAAAGGACGAATTTGGTCCTATCTTGGGTGCGCACTACTCTCCTGGGTGGCCGTCTCCCTCATAATTTATCCGACTTTTAGGTATGAAAAAAAGTCCGAGAAGACCCATTTTTAGTGTTGATCCGTTTTGGTTGGACTGGTCAGTACATGAGAGCCTCGATCATCGACGAGATGGACTTGACGGTTATGTATAAGGCCAATATTCCTAAGATACCTCACCAGACCCAACTTCTTGGGCAACCACAAATTGGCAGTCACAACATAAGGCGCTCAGCCATCAACAACCTGGTGCAATTTTCAAGATTCTCATGTTCGCTCAACATGAAGAAACACGTGGCGTCAAGGGACCACCTGAAGGCTCTGGCACACAGTTGGATCCATCTTCCTTCTCTCCCTAGCTTGATTGTAACCTACTTAACTTCAGCTCAATTTTATAACTAATGAAAAACAAATAATAATCTCATAAGTTACAACAGTGACTAGGGTTGTAACCCTAAAATAACCCGATATAGGATAAAATGTGTAGATTGTAATTCCATTCAGGAATATCAGTCATTCTTAACAAACTCTTGGCTTTGTTAAAAAAACAATTACAAAGAGGGGGAGAGGAAAAAGAAAGAGGGGAAGATGAAAGAAAAGAGGGTAGAAAAAGGAAGGAGAAGGGGTAGAGAACAGAAGGAGAGAAGGAGACGAAAAGGAGAGAGAGAAGAAAAGCTGAAGAAACGTAAACGGATAAGAGAATCACTGAAGGCTTAGAATACGGGACGGAAAAGGGGACAAAGTGTTGAGGAAAGAGGATAGGAGATTAGGGTTCAGGGAGAGAAGAGATAGAATGAGAAGGAGGGAGAGAAGAGAGTGGAAGAAGCGGGAGGAGAGAAACGAGGGAAAGATGAAGCGATGGGAGAGGCGAAACGTGTGGAAAGAGAGATGAGAGAGTGAGAGGAAAGGAAAGAGGGAAAGAGAGGAGGAGAGGGATCACACTGACCGTCTCTCAGAACAGAGGGGAGGACGCCATTAGTAACACTTAGTTATTAAATAAGGATTATGCAAAGTGGGCGAGCTGATAGTACCCTCCCCTATTTGTGCCTCCAGGACAGTGTTGGGCACCGTCTTGTGCCTCCAGGGCAGTGTTGGACACCCTCTTGAGCCTCCAGGACAATGTTGGGCACCGTCTTGTGCCTCCAAGACGGTGTTGGGCACCGTCTTGTGCCTCCAGGACAGTGTTGGGCACCGTCTTGTGCCTCCAGGGCAGTGTTGGACACCCTCTTGAGCCTCCAGGACAGTGTTGGGCACCGTCTTGTGCCTCCAGGACAGTGTTGGACACCCTCTTGAGCCTCCAGGACAGTGTTGGACACCGTCTTGTGCCTCCAGGACAGTGTTTGACACAGTCTTGTGCCTCCAGGACAGTGTTGGACACCCTCTTGAGCCTCCAGGACAGTGTTGGGCACCGTCTTGTGCCTCCAGGAAAGTGTTGGACACAGTCTTGTGCCTCCAGGACAGTGTTGGACACCCTCTTGAGCCTCCAGGACAGTGTTGGGCACCGTCTTGTGCCTCCAGGACAGTGTTTGACACAGTCTTGTGCCTCCAGGACAGTGTTGGACACCCTCTTGAGCCTCCAGGACAGTGTTGGGCACCGTCTTGTGCCTCCAGGAAAGTGTTGGACACAGTCTTGTGCCTCCAGGGCTGTGTTGGGCACCGTCTTGTGCCTCCAGGACAGTGTTGGACACCGTCTTGTGCCTGGAGAACTGAATAGGACACCGTTTTGTGCCTCCAGGACAGTGTTGGACACCCTCTTGAGCCTCCAGGACAGTGTTGGACACCGTCTTGTGCCTCCAGGACAGTGTTGGGCACCGTCTTGTGCCTCCAGGACAGTGTTGGGCACCGTTTTGTGCCTCCAGGACAGTGGTGGACACCGTCTTGTGCCTCCAGGACAGTGTTGGGCACCGTCTTGTGCCTCCAGGACAGTGGTGGACACCGTCTTGTGCCTCCAGGACAGTGTTGGGCACCGTCTTGTGCCTCCAGGACAGTGTTGGACACCCTCTTGAGCCTCCAGGACAGTGTTGGACACCGTCTTGTGCCTCCAGGACAGTGTTGGACACCGTCTTGTGCCTCCAGGACAGTGTTGGGCACCGTCTTGTGCCTCCAGGACAGTGTTGGGCACCGTCTTGTGCCTCCAGGACAGTGGTGGACACCGTCTTGTGCCTGGAGAACTGTGTTGGGCACCGTCTTCTGCCTCCAAGACAGTGTTGGGCACCGACTTGTGCCTCCAGGACAGTGTTGGGCACCGTCTTGTGCCTCCAGGACAGTGTTGGGCACCGTCTTGTGCCTCCAGGACAGTGTTGGGCACCGTCTTGTGCCTCCAGGACAGTGTTGGGCACCGTCTTGTGCCTCCAGGACAGTGTTGGGCACCGTCTTGTGCCTCCAGGACAGTGTTGGGCACCGTCTTGTGCCTCCAGGACAGTGTTGGACACCGTCTTGTGCCTTCAGGACAGTGTTGGGCACCGTCTTGTGCCTCCAGGACAGTGTTGGGCACCGTCTTGTGCCTCCAGGACAGTGTTGGACACCGTCTTCTGCCTCCAGGACAGAGGTGGACACCGTCTTGTGCCTCCAGGACAGTGGTGGACACCGTCTTGTGCCTCCAGGACAGTGTTGGACACAGTCTTGTGCCTCCAGGGCTGTGTTGGACACCGTCTTGTGCCTCCAGGACAGTGTTGGACACCGTCTTGTGCCTGGAGAACTGTGTTGGGCACCGTCTTGTGCCTCCAGGACAGTGGTGGACACCGTCTTGTGCCTCCAGGACAGTGTTGGGCACCGTCTTGTGCCTCCAGGACAGTGGTGGACACCGTCTTGTGCCTCCAGGACAGTGTTGGACACCGTCTTGTGCCTGGAGAACTGTGTTGGGCACCGTCTTGTGCCTCCAGGACAGTGGTGGACACCGTCTTGTGCCTCCAGGACAGTGTTGGACTCCGTCTTGTGCCTGGAGAACTGTGTTGGGCACCGTCTTGTGCCTCCAAGACAGTGTTGGGCACCGACTTGTGCCTCCAGGACAGTGTTGGGCACCGTCATGTGCCTCCAGGACAGTGTTGGACACCGTCTTGTGCCTGGAGAACTGTGTTGGGCACCGTCTTGTGCCTCCAAGACAGTGTTGGGCACCGACTTGTGCCTCCAGGACAGTGTTGGGCACCGTCTTGTGCCTCCAGGACAGTGTTGGGCACCGTCTTGTGCCTCCAGGACAGTGTTGGGCACCGTCTTGTGCCTCCAGGACAGTGTTGGGCACCGTCTTGTGCCTCCAGGACAGTGTTGGGCACCGTCTTGTGCCTCCAGGACAGTGTTGGGCACCGTCTTGTGCCTCCAGGACAGTGTTGGACACCGTCTTGTGCCTCCAAGACAGTGTTGGGCACCGTCTTGTGCCTCCAGGGCAGTGTTGGGCACCGTCTTGTGCCTCCAGGACAGTGTTGGACACCGTCTTGTGCCTCCAGGACAGTGTTGGGCACCGTCTTGTGCCTCCAGGACAGTGTTGGGCACCGTCTTGTGCCTCCAGGACAGTGTTGGGCACCGTCTTGTGCCTCCGGGATAGTGTTGGGCACCGTCTTGTGCCTCCAGGACAGTGTTGGGCACCGTCTTGTGCCTCCAGGGCAGTGTTGGGCACCGTCTTGTGCCCCCAGGACAGTGTTGGACACCGTCTTGTGCCTCCAAGACAGTGTTGGGCACCGTCTTGTGCCTCCTGGACAGTGTTGGGCACCGTCTTGTGCCTCCAGGACTGTGTTGGGCACCGTCTTGTGCCTCCAGGACAGTGTTGGGCACCGTCTTGTGCCTCCAGGACAGTGTTGGGCACCGTCTTGTGCCTCCAGGACAGTGTTGGACACCGTCGTGTGCCTCCAGGACAGTGTTGGACACCGTCTTGTGCCTCCAGGACAGTGTTGGGCACCGTCTTTTGCCTCCAGGACAGTGTTGGGCACCGTCTTGTGCCTCCAGGACAGTGTTGGGCACCGTCTTGTGCCTCCAGGACAGTGTTGGGCACCGTCTTGTGCCTCCAGGACAGTGTTGGGCACCGTCTTGTGCCTCCAGGACAGTGTTCGACACCGTCTTGTGCCTCCAGGACAGTGTTGGACACCGTCTTGTGCATCCAGGACAGTGTTGGACACCGTCTTGTGCCTCCAGGACAGTGTTGGGCACCGTCTTGTGCCTCCAGGACAGTGTTGGGCACCGTCTTGTGCCTCCAAGACAGTTTTTTTTCTACCACAGGCGTGGCCGCACATTTACAATGCTAACCAGCATATATACATTTTCTTCAGTCCTCCATGGACAGGGTTAGAGATGTGTTAAACATATAGTTCAAGGGTTTATTGAACAATTAACCAGAGAAGGTGATTCGGTGCTTTTAAAATGCTAAGCTAACTTACATACGTAAATACATAGATACACAGATTTACGTATGCCCTACATAAAGTGTTCGATGTGTCTTTTACATAGTGTCATTAATGTGCATTTACAAAGGTGAAATGTAATTCTGATCAGCAACCATATATATTTTATACACATACATATACATGCACACACATACACACATATACGTACACATACATATATACATACATGTATACATACATATATACACATACACATGCATTCACATACATTTGCCTCTTTTACTCTGACAGGGTGAGATAGCTGATAGAGAAACTAGTGTGCAATTAAGCACTTAATCACTGAAGGTGATGAAGGTGTTTTTACAAGCTTAGGTTATATAGTTACATCACATACATTGTATAATTGATACATTACATGGTCAATCTTGGGTACAAGTCCAATATATCATCAAGTGTTCCAATAGTCATATAGTAATTACACAGTTCAGCATACCTTAGCCCAGGAGGGCGAAAGTCAGTCAATATGGGACATTCTACAATATAATGTTCAAAAGAGTGCATGTTTTCTCTTTCACAAAGTTGACACATTGTGTACTCGACATTTGGGTTTTGAGAAAGCTGCCAGATACGTCTATATCCCAGGCGTATTCTGGCCACTATAACATCACATTGCCGGGTTCTTGTTCTGTTAGTCCCATATGTGAATGTCTCCTCACGATATCTATCATAATATTTAATGCTACAACTTTCCGGTCTTTGTGAATTTGTTAGGTCGGTGAGATCTTCATTACATATTTGTTTAAGTATTATTTTTGTCACCGCTAATGAAACACCCATATCAATTTCTACCACTGGTTTTCTGCAGTCTGTCTTTGCAAGCATATCAACAGTGTCATGCCTTGAGATGCCAACATGTGATGGTATCCATAGGAATTTAATTTCAAATCTGTTTTCTTTGGCAGCTAAAACATTCATTCGAATATCACTGATTATTTTCTGGGTGTCACTACTATGTGCGTTCAGTGCCAGGAGTGCACTCTGCGAGTCACAGTATATAAGTCCACTACCTTTGTCTTTTAAAAATTCAGTGGCAATGTATATGCCTCCAACACTGTCCTCCAGGACAGTGTTAGACACCGTCTTGTGCCTTCAGGACAGTGTTGGGCACCGTCTTGTGCCTACAGGACAGTGTTGAGCACCGTCTTGTGCTTCTAGGACAGTGTTGGGCACTGTCTTGTGCTTCCAGGACAGTGTTGGGCACTGTCTTGTGCCTCCAGGACAGTGTTGGACACCGTCTTGTGCCTCCAGGACAGTGTTGGGCACCATCTTGTGCCTACAGGACAGTGTTGAGCACCGTCTTGTGCTTCCAGGACAGTGTTGGGCACTGTCTTGTGCCTCCAGGACAGTGTTGGACACCGTCTTGTGCCTCCAGGAGAGTGTTGGACACCGTCATGTGCCTCCAAGACAGTGTTGGGCACCGTCTTGTGCCTAGTGGAGAGTGTTGGACACCGTCGTATGCCTCCAGGACAGTGTTGAGCACCGTCTTGTGCTTCCAGGACAGTGTTGAGCACCGTCTTGTGCTTCCAGCACAGTGTTGGGCACTGTCTTGTGCCTCCAGGACAGTGTTGGACACCGTCGTATGCCTCCAGGACAGTGTTGAGCACCGTCTTGTGCCTCCAAGACAGTGTTGGACACCGTCTTGTGCCTCCAGGACAGTGTTGGGCACCGTCTTGTGCCTCCAGGACAGTGTTGGACACCGTCTTGTGCCTCCAGGACAGTGTTGGGCACCGTCTTGTGCCTCCAGGACAGTGTTGGGCACCGTCTTGTGCCTCCAGGACAGTGTTGGACACCGTCTTGTGCCTCCAGGACAGTGTTGGACACCGTCTTGGGCCTCCAGGACAGTGTTGGGCACCGTCTTGTGCCTCCAGGACAGTGTTGGGCACCGTCTTGCGCCTCCAGGACAGTGTTGGGCACCGTCTTGTGCCTCCAGGACAGTGTTGGACACCGTCTTGTGCCTCCAGGACAGTGTTGGGCACCGTCTTGTGCCTCCAGGACAGTGTTGGACACCGTCTTGTGCCTCCAGGACAGTGTTGGGCACCGTCTTGTGCCTCCAGGACAGTGTTGGGCACCGTCTTGTGCCTCCAGGACAGTGTTGGGCACCGTCTTGTGCCTCCAGGACAGCTGTGTGTGGAAAGGATTTAAGTTCATGTCTCTTATTTCTCAATCTCAACTTCCCATTTCCTGTCAATTGTGCCCAGTTATTTACGTCTCGTTCTCATGCTTCCTCCTCATTTCTGTCTCACACTTCACAGCCTGTCAACGCTCATAATCTCTGCCTATCAACGCTCATATTCTGTGAATGACTATTAATATTGGTGCTTGATCTGGTATAAAGGATTGTATCTGTGCCTCCTTAAAACAGCATCTCATCAGCGACCTTATAGTCTGGGTAACAGCCACACTTAAGTGTTTCAATCCCCCCTCACGATTGTCGTCGTCCTTCGCTTGTTTTCCTGTTTATTCTCTTTCCCTGTTCTCTTGTTTTGCTATTACCCCCTGTTCTATCATGTCCTGCACTCAGTCACTCTCTCATTGTGGTCATTTACGGCTGCTTGTTCGTTCTCTCTCTCCCTCATGATATTGCAGCGATTTGCTAAGTTCCGTCTATATTAAGAACATAATTAATATCATTTGCCTCCCCTGACTGGCCCCTTAACGCTGACGGGCAGTTTTCCTCGCCGTCCTCCGACCCATATTCTCACGCCTTAATTACAAAAATACGTACGGGTTGATGTACGTGGCTGTGCGTGTGTGTGTGCGTTTCTCAGTCTTTTTCCCGCAGGCACACACCTGGGTATTACACACCTGTGTGTTCGCAGGCGCGCCGGACAGAAACTCACAAGGAAATTGAATTAAAAAATAGCATTCCCACAGTCATTCTTACTGTGCCCGCTATGCTGAGGGCAGCAGAAAAGCGCATACCGAGCTGAGGTAAGGATCCCAAAGCTCACTTACAGTGACCATCTCCCTGACGTCACTGCGTCACAGCTCTGCGTCATCGCCCTGAAATGTCTGCGTCATAATCAGCGCAACCTCACAGCACCGTGTTGCTGCCGCTCTCCTTGATGGTGGACAGTGCCAGAACCACTACCAGGACCCCGACGGTGATGGTGCACAGTGCCAGGACCACTACCAGGACCCCGACGGTGATGGTGGACAGTGCCAGAACCACTACCAGGACCCCGACGGTGATGGTGGACAGTGCCAGGACCACTACCAGGTCCCTCTCCGTGATGGTGGACAGTGCCAGGACCACTACCAGGTCCCTCTCCGTGATGGTGGACAGTGCCAGGACCACTACCAGGTCCCTCTCCGTGATGGTGGACAGTGTCAGGACCACTACCAGGTCCCTCTCCGTGATGGTGGACAGTGCCAGGACCACTACCAGGTCCTCGACGGTGATGGTGGACAGTGCCACGACCACTACCAGGTCCCTCTCCGTGATGGTGGACAGTGCCAGGACCACTACCAGGCCCCTCTCCGTGATGGTGGACAGTGCCAGGACCACTACCAGGTCCCCGACGGTGATGGTGGACAGTGCCAGGACCACTACCAGATCCCCGACGGTGATGGTGGACAGTGCCACGACCACTACCAGGTCCCTCTCCGTGATGGTGGACAGTGTCAGGACCACTACCAGGTCCCCGACGGTGATGGTGGACAGTGTCAGGACCACTACCAGGTCCCTCTCCGTGATCGTGGACAGTGCCAGGACCACTACCAGGTCCCTCTCTGTGATGGTGGACAGTGTCAGGACCACTACCAGGTCCCTCTCCGTGATGGTGGACAGTGCCAGGACCACTACCAGGTCCCTCTCCGTGATGGTGGACAGTGCCAGGACCACTACCAGGTCCCTCTCCGTGATGGTGGACAGTGCCAGGACCACTACCAGGTCCCTCTCCGTGATGGTGGACAGTGTCAGGACCACTACCAGGTCCCTCTCCGTGATGGTGGACAGTGCCAGGACCACTACCAGGTCCTCGACGGTGATGGTGGACAGTGCCACGACCACTACCAGGTCCCTCTCCGTGATGGTGGACAGTGCCAGGACCACTACCAGGCCCCTCTCCGTGATGGTGGACAGTGCCAGGACCACTACCAGGTCCCCGACGGTGATGGTGGACAGTGCCAGGACCACTACCAGATCCCCGACGGTGATGGTGGACAGTGCCACGACCACTACCAGGTCCCTCTCCGTGATGGTGGACAGTGTCAGGACCACTACCAGGTCCCCGACGGTGATGGTGGACAGTGTCAGGACCACTACCAGGTCCCTCTCCGTGATCGTGGACAGTGCCAGGACCACTACCAGGTCCCTCTCTGTGATGGTGGACAGTGTCAGGACCACTACCAGGTCCCTCTCCGTGATGGTGGACAGTGCCAGGACCACTACCAGGTCCCTCTCCGTGATGGTGGACAGTGCCAGGACCACTACCAGGTCCCTCTCCGTGATGGTGGACAGTGCCAGGACCACTACCAGGTCCCTCTCCGTGATGGTGGACAGTGCCAGGACCACTACCAGGTCCCCGACGGTGATGGTGGACAGTGCCAGGACCACTACCAGGTCCTTCTCCGTGATGGTGGACAGTGCCACGACCACTACCAGGTCCCCGACGGTGATGGTGGACAGTGTCAGGACCACTACCAGGCCCCCGACGGTGATGGTGGACAGTGCCAGGACCACTACCAGGTCCCAGACGGTGATGGTGGACAGTGCCAGGACCACTACCAGGTCCCTCTCCGTGATGGTGGACAGTGCCAGGACCACTACCAGGCCCCTCTCCGTGATGGTGGACAGTGTCAGGACCACTACCAGGTCCCCGAGGGTGATGGTGGACAGTGCCAGGACCACTACCAGGTCCCCGACGGTGATGGTGGACAGTGCCAGGACCAGTACCAGGTCCCCGACGGTGATGGTGGACAGTGCCAGGACCACTACCAGGTCCCCGACGGTGATGGTGGACAGTGCCAGGACCCTCTCCGTGATGGTGGACAGTGTCAGGACCACTACCAGGACCCCGACGGTGATGGTGGACACTGCCAGGACCACTACCAGGTCCCCGACGGTGATGGTGGACAGTGCCAGGACCACTACCAGGCCCTTCTCCGTGATGGTGGACAGTGTCAGGACCACAACCAGGTCCCCGACGGTGATGGTGGACAGTGTCAGGACCACTACCAGGACCCCGACGGTGATGGTGGACAGTGCCAGAACCACTACCAGGACCCCGACGGTGATGGTGGACAGTCCCAGAACCACTACCAGGTCCCCGACGGTGATGGTGGACAGTGCCAGGACCACTACCAGGTCCCCGACGGTGATGGTGGACAGTCCCAGAACCACTACCAGGTCCCCGACGGTGATGGTGGACAGTGCCAGGACCACTACCAGGTCCCCGACGGTGGTGGTGGACAGTGTCAGGACCACTACCAGGACCCCGACGGTGATGGTGGACAGTGCCAGGACCACTACCAGGTCCCTCTCCGTGATGATGGACAGTGCCAGTGTAATGACCGCTACCCTGCCGTAATAACCGCGGCCTTTATTGTAATAACCCAATGTTCCCCAGTATTAATCCTGTTATCTTGTGATCTCTCATAATCGTACTATACGCTCTCTATTGTAATTCTCCGTCTTTCTTCACTCAATACCCCAGCTTAACACTGTTACAGTCCAGCATGACCCCTCACTGGACGGCCACGTATGTAAGAGGAATATTAAATGAGGAAGATACACCAAGGACAAGGGTTATTAGATAAAAAAAACAATAACAAAACACATTTACACTGCCACCACCTTCCTGACCAACCATACCTGAATGTGTCAATCACCGATCCCCCAGGAAGGCAAGGAATCAGTAACCATGGGACTCCGGGTAATATGAATTTCAGTAATAAATTTTGGAAAATTAGTTTGTGTAATTTACGTTACTTATTTGAATCCAAGGGCAACTTTAGTATCTATTAATAGTAGGAGAACATGGGGGCTTCCAATACAACACCTAAAAATGACAAAGTAGCAAAATATATCAAAGGGGAGTTAAGTGAATACCACTGGACAAGCTATACAATTTATTTTATGAAACATGTAAATTAAGACAATTTGAACACATAACCTATTCTATTTCCCTAGAGGCACAATGGATATTTACCGAGGACACAAAACTCAAGTGCACTATACCTTAAATACCCGCACTACGGCCACGATGTTGATGGCTGCCCTCAGCCCCGAGGATACGGGCTTGCGGCCCTGTTCCTAATACACTCCCAAGACACACTGATGAAATTTGGTTTTTCCAACCTATTGCTGGGAAGGATTACTCCTCCCACCATCTAATACAGCCCCAGGGCTCCACCCATTATTTTGGCAATGGCCAACCATTTAACACGTAGGCCTGAGGTCTGGCTCTCTAGGGCCAATAAGGACTTGGCCCTTATCTCAGGCCAATCACCTTCACTGATCTGTCGTGGAAAGCTACATGAATTTCTGAAGATTGAGTCAGCTCTCCCCAGCTAAAGAGAAGAGGGACAAGGCGCGTCTATGGAGCCCAGGCACCTGCGAGCAATGTTTACAAAACTGATAATTTATGTTCAAGCCTGTCTCCTCTAAGATAGGAGTAGGGACATTTGACTCTGCCTGGTATGGGGAAGGCCGCTGCTGAGAGGGACAGAGAGGGATGAGAGGGGGTGGAGAGGGAAATATCTGAGTGGGGAATTGAGTGGGAGAAGCCAAGGTATCCACGACCACCCTACCCTCAGGTCAACCTCTTGACCCTGACAAATGGGCGACAGGGGGGGGGGAAGAGGAGGAGACGAATGACGGCCAAGGGGAGGGGAGAAGGAAGGAGGGGAGAGGGAGAAGGAAAGGAGGGGAGAAGGGGAGGGAAAAGAGGGGAGAAGGGAGAACCAATGATCTGAGCCCCAGACCATTACAACTCCCCCTCCTCGGAAATTAAGAAATTTGTGCGTAAAGCAAGTTACACACACTTTTCTTATCCAGAAATCCTGCCCTACACTAACCATTAACTCCAAAAACAACATTTTTAACCCAACACTATTTTAAACCAATGCCTCAAAACAAAAGAAATTATCTAATCCTAACTAATTCCATACAATACTCCAACAACAATAATGGCGCACCCAAAAGGTGCGCCCCAGCATGTATTTATACCTATCAACACAACAGTAATAATACATAAAACATAAGGACAGAGACCGTCCCTATAATCCTGGCTGTCCACTTGGATGCAGCCCCGTACCCTTCCAACTACCTGGAAGACAAAATATCCTATACCTGTCTTGATATAGTAACAAATAACTGGAGAAATCCCAACCTAACAATTACTAACTAGCTAAAATCAGCTGATAGCCTTCAGCTATCCCAGTATTCCACCCGGAATAAAGATCAAACACATCACACAAAACATTAAATAAAAAAAATCAATGTCATTAAAAAAATTTAACAAAATTATAAAATTATATCAACATGGAAGAACGCTACCTCTCAGGGACCTAGTGTTCCACTCCACACCTGTGGCAACTGTCCACCACAGCGCATCCCAATCTTAAAATCTAAAGAAAATACACAAAAATATTTTTATTATTAAAAAAAATTCAATGTCCACAGACATGTCCCTTAACCAACAACAACACTCTGGATATAAGTTCCTCCAACTCCTAATATCCCAGAGTTCATATTCAAGTCCACAACCACAGCGGGTGAACACATTTGTCAGACTGTGTACCACACCCTTATTGTTCAGTAAACCACAAAAAAAATTAAAAAATATATATGTATAACTATCAGTATCTAGGATCTGGAAAAATCTAGATAAAGTTCCCCACTGATCAACGTTTCTAGAGACCCTACTAGATGCTTCTCAAACCCGTTCACTCATACAACTTATCTAGAGACAGGGTCATTTTCTAATGTTCACTTTCTAGATTTATTTCTCTATTTCACTAGTTCTAGTTTTCAACATTTAATACTGTTCCAGAGAACTTTCCGAAGGTGTATAGGTGCTTACTATCAGATGGAAAATTAAAAGTTGAACTGTTCCGAGTTACCACAGTTTACTATATTAATAGCGTTCATTTTTATATGAAACTTTTCTATAAATATTTTCTCTCGTTCGTTCCTGTTGACATTTCGTTGCTGTAGATTCCGGCGACTACCTCATGTTGCTTGAAGATCCTGGTCGTCTGGAAGTTCCATTTCCGGCCTCGGCCAACTACGGACAGTACAGGGGGTCTCGTACTACCCGCACCTGACTTGAGTGACAGCTGACAGCTGGCGCCTGTCAGCTCAGGTGGACCCCGCTAACAGGAACCCGGGTTCACCTCTTCTTATCGCTCCCCAAACAGTCTTGATGGATTGTTGTTAACCATGGCTGCCAAAGTAGAGCACAACTTCGACGTATCACGATGTCTCGCGTTGGTAGTGAGGTTCGAGTGGCGTTGAAGAGGATGGCATGGTGACAGGACAGGTGGGCCCTGCCTCAGCTCCTGGGCGACGTCATCTACCGGCGTTTACTTGTTATCCCGGTACTACTGGGCCGGTACACCTTCCGTGCAACCCCTCGTGTAGCTGAACTTGGGCCGAGGTACAGGATTGTACCTCATCTGGCGATTCCGCAAGCACTCTGTAGGGGTAGTGCTGTTCGTACCTGAGACCACCGCGTTGCATCTTGGTTTCCACAGACGACGCAACCGCAGGTTTTGACAAGAGCTGACAAGTCCTTGCAATTAGCGTTCTTCTTCGTAGACCACTCGTCTTCCACTTCCGGTTTTCCCGCAGTCTTGACTACGCGGCTGGTGGGCGTGGTTGGTGACCTTGAGACAGCTAGCCCACGGTTGTGATGGTGACTGGGCTCTGCTCCGTGAAGACAGCATGGCTGGACTGGGACAACCTCGTTAGTGACGTGAGGTGTCGGCCGGGTGACTGTACGCCAGTCACCCCTTCCGGATAACCAATTGACGAGTTACCGGGTACAAGGGGGAGGACTTTATGTAACGTGCCTCAGACCCCGATCTTATCAGCCAGGTGGGTCATCCCCAGACCTGCTGATCTCGATCCTTGGTTCACGTGTGACTGGGAGGCTGGAACTGGTGTACCATCAGACCTGAGAAAGACAGACAACAACAAATGGCGGAAGCATGGATATTACTCTGAGGTGTAGGAAGTTGGAAACCCCAGAGCAAGGCAAGTATGCTACCTGAGCCATGCACATCAGTAAATACACACCAGTGCCTCTACAGGATAATTATTATGAAATTACTAAACCTGACTAGGGGAGATCATTAACAATTTACTGTACAGCTCGCGACCTTGTTACCATAGGGTGACAAGATTGAACTTGACTACTGATGAGATCTGACAGAAGGTCATCCTCATCATCTGACTCAGCACTTGGGTCATTAGACAGGTCAGGAATTAGACTTGCTGAAGGCAGCTCTAGTTCCTCCCTCGCGTGATAAGGTTTTAATTTATTAATGTGAATCGTTCTCTCAACTTGGTCTTCAAAAATACCTTTAATAACAAAATTAACCGGACCTTTTCTTTCAATTACCCGGTAAGGGCCCCGCCATCTAGGAGCAAGTTTCCTACTCTGATTGGCAGGAGCCGCCTCATTAACTCTCAACACAAGACTCCCGACTTTCAACTCAAGAGGTCGTACCTTCTTGTCATAGTGCTGAGCATAGCGGTCTCGTGCTGTCTTGGAAGCCCTAGCTGCAATTCTCCATGCATTTTTCATCTTATTTAAAACTTCTGATGGGTAATCTTCCCCATATACAATATTATGTCTGTTAAGCAGACCTGACGGGAAATTACATGAATGACCTGTGAACAGCAAAAGGGGTTGGGTGTTAATGGATTGATGGATGGCAGTGTTCAGAGCCAACTGGACATAGGGGAGTTGTTCGTCCCACGAATTTGCATCATGCTCTGCAAGAATTGCAAGCATATCTTTAACTGACCGGTTCGTCCGTTCTGTCATGCCGTTAGCCTGAGGGTGATAAGCCGTAGTGAATGCTGACGTGGTTTCTATAATTTTACATACTTCTCTAAAAATATTCCCATTAAATTCCTGACCTCGGTCAGAAACTAACACTTTTGGAGGACCAAATACCGTGACGAACCTATCTAAGAACGCCTTTGCAACAGTTCGTGAATCCTTCTGAGGCAATGCAATCAGTGTGGTGTACCTGGACAGGTGGTCTACCAACACCAATACGTAACGGTTTCCTGAATGACTGTGATGCAGATCAATCAGATCAGCCCCCACCCGATCTAAAGGTTCCAAAATTTCTGGGAATTCTTGCAATGGAGCTTGTACCTTAAGGGTACCTTTCCTCCTTTGACAATGACCACAGGACTTAACGAAGTTAATGACCTCTGTTAACATACCGGGGAAGAAAAAGAGTGACTTGGCTTTCATGTGAGTTTTAAAAATCCCCGGATGACCTGCAATCTTAGACGAATGTGCGAGTTTCAACGCCGACTTCTTCAACACCTCTGGGATAACCAACTGAAAAACTGCACGATCCTGCTGTCCCTTTACATAAAATAAGACCCCATCCTTCATTTCAAAATCATGAATTGCTAAATTACGTTTCTTCGACGGATATTTTCCTCCCTCCAAAAGTTCAATAATTTCCTTCCACCTTGGTTCGTTCATCTGGAATTCTCGCATTTTCTCACTGGAAATATTTTCAATGTTAAGATTTACGTTAATAGTAGCAATGTTTCTACTCAAAGTGTCTGGCACAACATGTGATGGACCAGGCTTGTAAAGTATTTGGAATGAGTGAGCAGCTAGTTCATGAGACCAACGGGACATGCGAGGGCACTTAGTTCTTTTCTTAAAAATATGAGTCAACGCCCTGTGATCTGTATAAATGACAAAGTGACGTTGGAAAAGATACGGTTCAAAGTACCTGACACTTTCTACCACAGCCAAAGCTTCCCTATCCGTGGCAGAATAGCGGACCTCCGGACCCTTAACCTTCCTGCTGAAATATGCAACTGGGTGAGGAAGATTGTCATTATCACGTTGCATTAAGCACCCACCAATAGCTATGCCACTGGCGTCAGTGTGTACTTCCCACTCCTTATCAAAATCCGGTACTGCCAATACTGGGGTGGTAATGAGTTGACTTTTTAATTTTGCATAAGCGTTATCATGCTCAGGTTTCCAAACAAATTTAACATTTTTCTTAGTAAGCTCAGTTAACGGTGCTGTTGTACTTGCAAAACCCTCAATGTGGCGACGGAAATATCCGGCTGCCCCCAGAAACCTTCGAACATCCTTTGCTGTCTTAGGTGTAGGCATGTCAGCAATGGCACGACAGGAGTCGGGGTCAGGTCGGATACCGTCTGTGCTCACCTGGAATCCCAGAAACTTGAATTTCTGAGATGCCAGAGTGCACTTACTCACGTTAAGTTTGAACCCCGCCTTATCTAACAATGCCAACGTCTCAGTCAAATCTCGTAAGTGCTCATCAAACGTCCGGGAGTAGATAACCACATCATCCAGGTACGCTAACGAGTGCCTCCCCAAGACTGGACTGAGGATATAATTAATTGCCCTCTGAAATGATGAAGGCGCTGTCTTTAACCCGAAAGGCATCCGCTTGAATTGATAAGTATGAACCCCATCAGAGAAGGCGGTCTTTTCTCTATCTTTCTCAGCAACTGGGATGGCCCAATACGCAGATTTCGCATCCAGAGTGGAAAAGTATTTGGCTGCCCCAAACTGATCTATTATTTCTTGTATCCGTGGCAAAGGATACACATCACCTTTAGTAATTTCGTTTATCTTTCGGTAGTCAACACAAAACCTATAGCTACCATCCGGTTTACGTACCAACACCACTGGCGACAACCATGGTGATGTACTAGGCTCTATCACATCCTGTCTCAACATTTTCTGACACTCATCCCTAATTACTTCCTTCGCCCGTTCCGGAAGCCTCCATTGACGGGTGTAAATCGGAGGATGATCACCTGTAGGAATAACATGCTCGATCCTATCCAGAAGCCCGATCTGATCGTCTTCTGTTGCAAACAGTCTCGGGAATTTACGTAAAATCCCTCTCAAAAGTTTCCTATCTGACTGTTGCACATGTTGCAAATCCAGAGCCGAGATTAACTTATCAACTTCTTGAATATTACTACTTTTCCCTGTCTCGGTCTTGTGTTTCCCCTGTGTACTACTTTCTGTCACATTAAGTGCACTACATTGTGCTGTGGTGGCTGGCATCTCCTCCCGGCTTTGATACTGAAAAATTCCTGTATTTTCTACAATTGTAGCCTGAGACACCCTATCACCTGCCCTGAAACGATAGGTTTTGTGCGAGAGATTGACAACTGGAATAAGGGCACCTTTATCAAGCACTGTGATCAAATGATGAGGGATCAACAACCTGTCACATCTCCCAGCCACCTGAAGGGTGGTACCTGGTGCAATGTGACGTCCCACTGATACTTTAATGAATTTAACTGAATGTGGTGGGCAACATTGTTTCACCAAGGCATGTAACCCACATGATTTCTTATCTGTGTCTGGAAGAGACTTAAACAACAACTTTGGGTAGTGAATGTTGTACTTCTGTTTCTTACTAATGGAAGCAATTACTGAAGGATGATCTACCATTTTAATGGGATACACTACATGGCCCAACTTCAATCTGCACTTCCTTGCTCCCTCTTGAGCCGACAAAGAAAAGTTAACTCGTCCCAGAAAATCCATTCCCAACAAAATCTGACCAGGGAATGCAAGATTCTCGACAATCGTGCAAGTGTGTCGGTAAGCTTCTTCCTTACCTACTTCAAAATTGAGAGTGGCCTGGCCCAAGATATTGATATGTTGACCATTCACTGCTGTTAAATGCTTCCCACAACGCTTAAGGCGTGTCTCTTTAAGTGTGCTGAAGGCTGACTTTTTAATGAGAGTTGCTTGACTTCCGGTGTCCACAAAAACTGTCAATCTCACACCTTCAACCGTCATCTCAAACGTAGGTCTGCCAGCCAACGTGCTGACCTGTTCTGGGTCACCCTTGACCCGTGTGCTCGTGCACACATACCTGTAATGGCCTTGGCCATGACACTTCCAACAAATTTCATCACCAATTTTACGTGTCCCAGAAGCCCGCTGGCTACATTCCCCAGCAACTTCTGTAGAGGCGACACTTGGAATGGGGGTAGGGGGGGAAGAGGGGTGGAGGGGAGGTGAGGAGCAAGGTGTAGGATTAATGGAGGGGGTAGGGTGGGTAACAGGAGGGGTTGGTTGGATGGGTTGGGGGGATAGGTGGGAGGGTGAAGGCAGGCCGGGGGTGGGTTGTGGAGGGGGGTTGTAAACAGGGGGTTGTAAGGGTGGGAGTTGCGAGGGAAATGTAGTTTTCCACAATTCTAATAGCGCGTC
This sequence comes from Procambarus clarkii, assembly GCF_040958095.1. Lineage (NCBI taxonomy): Eukaryota > Metazoa > Arthropoda > Malacostraca > Decapoda > Cambaridae > Procambarus > Procambarus clarkii. The sequence goes on along the minus strand of NC_091206.1, from coordinate 7,605,372 downwards.
GACAAGGGGTTGGGTGGTATTTGGCTGGGGTTGGTATGGGACTGCCAGGGATTGGGGTGGGCATGGGTTGGCCTGGAGGTAAGGTTGGGGAATGGGGTTGTAGGTAGGGAGGGTTTGAGGTTGGGGGTTGTAGGCAGGGAGGGGTGCTTGGGTAAGGATGGGGTACTGGGGAGGGTGCGTCTGTATACATTGTCCATTCATTGATAAAAACCTTTTTCACCCCAAGACGTAACTTCAAGACCCGTCGTCGGATCAGAATAAAATTTTAACACACCATTTGGTTTCATTAATAACTTCTAGCAAACCACAAAATGTTTCCTAACCTCAATCCTTGATAAAAATGTTCCGTGTGACCAACCGGAAGTACCATATATCGCCACCCTTCTTAATCGATTTCTCGAGCCCCAGTGAGGACCGTCGCCCGTTGACAAGGCGATGACAGCTGTCGGCGTCAGAGTCTCGCTGACTACGCTACACCAATGAATGAATTTCTTTAGTCATATTATCCTCTTCTCTCATTCGTAAAATTTATATGCGGACAGATGGAAATACGAAGCCGGCATCGACTACTAATCATCACTTGTGAAACAAACACTGTATACGATGTTGAACAAACTATATATGCGCACTTATAATCTACATAAAAAGGTTACGTTAATTGTCAATCGATCAAACTACTAGAATAAACTTGAAAAAAATGTAATTAATTTTCACTATATTTATTAGACACTCGAAGTGGACTGGTAACGCAAATATAAAAAGAATTACAGTACGACTTTCTTGTCTGTAAATGCAAATCCAATATAAATCTTAGAAAATTGATAATTACCGCATTCTTTAACAAAATATACTGAAATTATACAAGTAATATTTACGCGAAAGGGACTACACTGAATTTACTGTAAATAATTTAGTTTCACCTCTATTTTATTTATCGAAAATAATCAGTCTAGTTCACCAGCGCACAATAAATACAACACTTTACGTTAACTGAATTTCCTAAATTTTTCTTGAAAATCTTAGGCGCACTAGGAATGAACGACGGTAACGTTAATTTAACACTGGCGCGATGTTTATATCTTCAACAATTATTTTTAATTCCGTAACGCCCGACGCTAACAACGGCGCTCGGATATAATTATAAGTATTATTAGTTAAACCAAATTAATGTTAAATTAATTATTTACGTTACTGTATGAACTCGATGTTTACATAGCATACACTTGTGCACCGACGGTCGCGTTGTAGAATACTGAGAAATATACACTGATATCGGCGACGCTCACAGCTACAGAGTCGCGCTGAACCGTAAGTAAAAATTAGTAATTAATTTCCCAAAATTATAATTTAAATACTGGCGCGTAGTTGACTTGTTACTTTAACGGAGTATAACACTCGCTAACCACTTGGACACGTTGGTAAGTATACAAAAATTAAAGGCGCGCTCACTGTCACGAAGCGTAATCCTCAGAAAGTAGTCTCCGCACTAATTCTTAATTAACCAAGTATTTCTTTTCTCAAAATTATAAATTAAATACCGACGTGTAGTTCGCTTATCACTTGAACTAAATATACTACTCGCGAGACACTTAGACACTTGGTTGAGCGCAAACAATTACTGGGCGCTGTCCCACTGGGCGCTGAGTAAAACCGCTAGAAAATTCAGTCCCAACGCTAATTCGCTTAAATGACCAAAATTCGACTTTTGGTCTCTCAAAGTTCGCACTCGGATCACTTTAATCGCACACTTGAATTAACACTGACGACCCGATGATCGTATGGCCAGGCACAAAACTAGAATTTATTCCGAAATTGAGATTTTCCAAGCGACTTTGAAAAATGTCATCACAAAAATTTTCCACGATTTCACTGATTTCAGTTCTTTCACTGACTTCACTTTATACACCGCACTTCACTTGAACACAGTAAACCACTCACCTTTTAGTAATCCTCTCAAAGAATTAATACTGCACAATACGAAAACAAAAATTCCAGACTTAAACATGTAAAACAAATACTTAGAAAGATAATAACACTTATATATGAGAATTAGGTAACCAAGGGGGAACACTTAACTACCGAAGGGATACTTAACCTGAAAGGGAACTTAATATACAGGGAACTTAATTTAGTACTTAAGGAAATCTCGATTTAACCTATAACCGTCCCGTCCCGGCCCGCCCTGTCGCTTCTCCAAGCCTAGGTAACCACATCCACCTAGATGCCGACAGTACCAAATAATCCTGTCCTTCGCGGTCAACGGTTAGACTAGATAGCGGAACAACCGACGGATCTAACTGTCCGACACCACCGTAATTCCGTTGCTAGAGAATCTACTACACCATCCCTCAGTGACTCTTGGTACCTTCATGGCTGTACCGTAAAAATCTAGCGATTGGGTCGCCTACCACGCCCTCGGGGATAATAATTATTAGCGTCCTAATACTTCCCCGCCCCGACAATTCGACACCTAGAATTGTTGCTGCGAAAACCACCACGCAGCACCCTTGTCCGTAGTTGCAGAGGGTCGAGAAAAATAATACCCTTTCCAACTACCCAAGGCGGCCTCCACGCTAAACTGCCTGCTTAGCGCATACGCTTACTGTATATAATTAAACTTCCCAGCCCCGCACGACCCTAGAATCGCCTACTCTATGCGAATCGCACCACATAGGATTACCGTCGACTCTATCTCATGGGCCCCGGCTGCACCCTCACCACATAACATAACCGAACGGACAGGCGCGTGAGGCTTCAATAATCGTCACAAAATTATTGAAACACCGCTGCTACCATTGTAACGCCCGCTTACCCTGCCGTAATAACCGCGGCCTTTATTGTAATAACCCAATGTTCCCCAGTATTAATCCTGTTATCTTGTGATCTCTCATAATCGTACTATACGCTCTCTATTGTAATTCTCCGTCTTTCTTCACTCAATACCCCAGCTTAACACTGTTACAGTCCAGCATGACCCCTCACTGGACGGCCACGTATGTAAGAGGAATATTAAATGAGGAAGATACACCAAGGACAAGGGTTATTAGATAAAAAAAACAATAACAAAACACATTTACACTGCCACCACCTTCCTGACCAACCATACCTGAATGTGTCAATCACCGATCCCCCAGGAAGGCAAGGAATCAGTAACCATGGGACTCCGGGTAATATGAATTTCAGTAATAAATTTTGGAAAATTAGTTTGTGTAATTTACGTTACTTATTTGAATCCAAGGGCAACTTTAGTATCTATTAATAGTAGGAGAACATGGGGGCTTCCAATACAACACCTAAAAATGACAAAGTAGCAAAATATATCAAAGGGGAGTTAAGTGAATACCTCTGGACAAGCTATACAATTTATTTTATGAAACATGTAAATTAAGACAATTTGAACACATAACCTATTCTATTTCCCTAGAGGCACAATGGATATTTACCGAGGACACAAAACTCAAGTGCACTATACCTTAAATACCCGCACTACGGCCACGATGTTGATGGCTGCCCTCAGCCCCGAGGATACGGGCTTGCGGCCCTGTTCCTAATACACTCCCAAGACACACTGATGAAATTTGGTTTTTCCAACCTATTGCTGGGAAGGATTACTCCTCCCACCATCTAATACAGCCCCAGGGCTCCACCCATTATTTTGGCAATGGCCAACCATTTAACACGTAGGCCTGAGGTCTGGCTCTCTAGGGCCAATAAGGACTTGGCCCTTATCTCAGGCCAATCACCTTCACTGATCTGTCGTGGAAAGCTACATGAATTTCTGAAGATTGAGTCAGCTCTCCCCAGCTAAAGAGAAGAGGGACAAGGCGCGTCTATGGAGCCCAGGCACCTGCGAGCAATGTTTACAAAACTGATAATTTATGTTCAAGCCTGTCTCCTCTAAGATAGGAGTAGGGACATTTGACTCTGCCTGGTATGGGGAAGGCCGCTGCTGAGAGGGACAGAGAGGGATGAGAGGGGGTGGAGAGGGAAATATCTGAGTGGGGAATTGAGTGGGAGAAGCCAAGGTATCCACGACCACCCTACCCTCAGGTCAACCTCTTGACCCTGACAAATGGGCGACAGGGGGGGGGGAAGAGGAGGAGACGAATGACGGCCAAGGGGAGGGGAGAAGGAAGGAGGGGAGAGGGAGAAGGAAAGGAGGGGAGAAGGGGAGGGAAAAGAGGGGAGAAGGGAGAACCAATGATCTGAGCCCCAGACCATTACACCAGGACCACTACCAGGTCCCTCTCCGTGATGGTGGACAGTGCCGGGACCACTACCAGGTCCCCGACGGTGATGATGGACAGTGCCAGGACCACTACCAGGTCCCCGACGGTGATGATGGACAGTGCCAGGACCACTACCAGGCCCCCGACGGTGATGGTGGACAGTGCCAGGACCACTACCAGGTCCCTCTCCGTGATGGTGGACAGTGCCAGGACCACTACCAGCCCCCTCTCCGTGATGGTGGACAGTGCCAGGACCACTACCAGGTTCCCGACGGTGATGGTGGACAGTGCCAGGACCACTACCAGGTCCCCGACGGTGATGGTGGACAGTGTCAGGACTACTACCAGGTCCCCGACGGTGATGGTGGACAGTGCCAGGACCACTACCAGGTCCCCGACGGTGATGGTGGACAGTGCCAGGACCACTACCAGGTCCCCGACGGTGATGGTGGACAGTGCCAGGACCACTACCAGGACCCCGACGGTGATGATGGACAGTGCCAGGACCAGTACCAGGTCCCCGACGGTGATGGTGGACAGTGCCAGGACCACTACCAGGTCCCCGACGGTGATGATGGACAGTGTCAGGACCACTACCAGGACCCCGACGGTGATGATGGACAGTGCCAGGACCACTACCAGGTCCCCGACGGTGATGATGGACAGTGTCAGGACCACTACCAGGTCCCCGACGGTGATGGTGGACAGTGTCAGGACCACTACCAGGTCCCCGACGGTGATGGTGGACAGTGTCAGGACCACTACCAGGTCCCCGACGGTGATTGTGGACAGTGCCAGGACCACAACTTGGTCCCCGACGGTGATGGTGGACAGTGCCAGGACCACTACCAGGTCCCTCTCCGTGATGGTGGACAGTGCCAGGACCACTACCAGGTCCCCGACGGTGATGGTGGACAGTGCCAGGACCACTACCAGGCCCCTCTCCGTGATGGTGGACAGTGTCAGGACCACTATCAAGTCCCTCTCCGTGATGGTGGACAGTGCCAGGACCACTACCAGGTCCCTCTCCGTGATGGTGGACAGTGCCAGGACAACTACCAGATCCCTCTCCGTGATGGTGGACAGTGCCAGGACCACTACCAGGTCCCTCTCCGTGATGGTGGACAGTGCCAGGACCACTACCAGGTCCCTCTCCGTGATGGTGGACAGTGCCAGGACCACTACCAGGTCCCTCTCCGTGATGGTGGACAGTGCCAGGACAACTACCAGGTCCCTCTCCGTGATGGTGGACAGTGTCAGGACCACTACCAGGTCCCTCTCCGTGATGGTGGACAGTGCCAGGACCACTACCAGGTCCCTCTCCGTGATGGTGGACAGTGCCAGGACAACTACCAGGTCCCTCTCCGTGATGGTGGACAGTGCCAGGACCACTACCAGGTCCCTCTCCGTGATGGTGGACAGTGCCAGGACCACTACCAGGTCCCCGACGGTGATGGTGGACAGTGCCAGGACCACTACCAGGTCCTTCTCCGTGATGGTGGACAGTCCCACGACCACTACCAGGTCCCCGACGGTGATGGTGGACAGTGTCAGGACCACTACCAGGCCCCGACGGTGATGGTGGACAGTGCCAGGACCACTACCAGGTCCCAGACGGTGATAGTGGACAGTGCCAGGACCACTACAAGGTCCCTCTCCGTGATGGTGGACAGTGCCAGGACCACTACCAGGTCCCTCTCCGTGATGGTGGACAGTGTCAGGACCACTACCAGGTCCCCGAGGGTGATGGTGGACAGAGCCACCATCTGTACTGTAGCCTTTTTATCTGTACTCGGCTTGCTTAACTCACTCCCTTTGTTCACTCTAAATGGCGCCATAATCCACAAGTTTATCATTGCCTGGTGGAGGGGTAGGTGGTGGAGGGGTAGGTGGTGGAGGGGTAGGTGGTGGAGGGGGTAGGTGGTGGAGGGGTAGGTGGTGGAGGGGCAGGTGGTGGAGGGGTAGGTGGTGGAGGGGTAGGTGGTGGAGGGGTAGGTGGTGGAGGGGTAGGTGGTGGAGGGGTAGGTGGTGGAGGGGTAGGTGGTGGAGGGGTAGGTGGTGGAGGGGTAGGTGGTGGAGGGGTAGGTGGTGGAGGGGGTAGGTGGTGGAGGGGTAGGTGGTGGAGGAGCAGGTGGTGGAGGGGTAGGTGGTGGAGGGGTAGGTGGTGGAGGGGTAGGTGAGGGAGGGGTAGGTGGTGGAGGGGTAGGTGAGGGAGGGGTAGGTGGTGGAGGAGTAGGTGGTGGAGGGGTAGGTGGTGGAGGGGTAGGTGAGGGAGGGGTAGGTGTTGGAGGGGTAGGTGGTGGAGGGGTAGGTGGTGGAGGGGTAGGTGGTGGAGGGGTAGGTGAGGGAGGCGTAGGTGTTGGAGGGGTAGGTGGTGGAGGGGTAGGTGGTGGAGGGGTAGGTGGTGGAGGGGTAGGTGTTGGAGGGGTAGGTGGTGGAGGGGTAGGTGGTGGAGGGGTAGGTGGTGGAGGGGTAGGTGAGGGAGGGGTAGGTGGTGGAGGGGTAGGTGGTGGAGGGGTAGGTGGTGGAGGGGTAGGTGGTGGAGGGGTAGGTGGAGGAGGGGTAGGTGGTGGAGGGGTAGGTGGTGGAGGGGGTAGGTGGTGGAGGGGTAGGTGGTGGAGGGGCAGGTGGTGGAGGGGTAGGCGGTGGAGGGGTAGGTGGTGGAGGGGTAGGTGAGGGAGGGGTAGGTGGTGGAGGGGTTGGTGAGGGAGGGGTAGGTGGTGGAGGAGTAGGTGGTGGAGGGGTAGGTGTTGGAGGGGTAGGTGGTGGAGGGGTAGGTGGTGGAGGGGTAGGTGGTGGAGGGGTAGGTGGTGGAGGGGTAGGTGAGGGAGGGGTAGGTGGTGAAGGGGTAGGTGGTTGAGGGGAAGGTGGTGGAGGGGTAGGTGGTGGAGGGGTAGGTGGTGGAGGGGTAGGTGGTGGAGGGGTAGGTGGTGGAGGGGTAGGTGGTGGAGGGGTAGGTGGTGGAGGGGTAGGTGGTGGAGGGGTAGGTGAGGGAGGGGTAGGTGGTGGAGGAGTAGGTGGTGGAGGGGTAGGTGGTGGAGGGGTAGGTGAGGGAGGGGTAGGTGTTGGAGGGGTAGGTGAGGGAGGGGTAGGTGGTGGAGGAGTAGGTGGTGGAGGGATAGGTGTTGGAGGG
>NC_091206.1:7571015-7597510 GCF_040958095.1 Procambarus clarkii | reverse complement strand
CTGGCCGTGTAGTGGCCCCTAGTTCGAACCATTTCCAGAGGAATTAGTTCCTAATTCTCCTGAAACCCAATCATTTGGGCTGGACGGTAGAACGACGATCTGGCTTCATGCAGGTCGGCGTTCAATTCCCAACCGTCCAAGTGGTTGGGCACCATTCCTTTCCCCCGTCCCATCCTAAATCTTTATCCTGACCACTTCCAAGTGCTATGTAGTCGTAATGGCTTGGCGCTTTCTCCTGATAGGTCTATTCTATTCCTAAAATCCGCCAGAAATTACCTACTGGAATATCAACTTTAAGAACTTTGCTAGAAGCCAAGTTATAGCCAAAATTCTGAGTCCTTCGTAAACAGCTTTTAAATTTTCAACCTGTCCTCACACTTAATGCATCGTAAATATGAAGCTGTTAAACACAGGATCAAAATTCAGGTCCTTTAGTAATATATACATATATATATATATATATATATATATATATATATATATATATATATATATATATATATATATATATATATATAATATATATATATATATTGCATTGAAAAATAAACCCATTTTCTGACTACTGAGCATCAACTTTGATTGGTTAGGTGGAATGTCTACGTTCTGTACGCGTTCTGCAAAACCACTTGAAATTTAACGCTAGTCAAATCGTGTTTAAATCCATTTGTGACGCCAATCTCTATTTCCATTACTCCGACATTCTTTGATTACTCTGATCCCATTGTATTGCATTTTCTGAAGGGGTCAAATGATTTTTTTGACCCCTTATCAGGCTATCAGCGAGGAGGGTCGAACGCGCGTGGACTATCACGCTGCGCCATCACGTGTCTCGATTCACTTTTGTTTCCGCGTGATTCTCATTTGTTTTTCAAGATGGCCGAGGGTCTGTCTGACAGTTAAGCACTTATAAAACGCTCCTCGAGCACCGTGTCGTCGCACCCGGGCAAGGACTTGCTCCAGACCTAGAAGAGCACTCAATTTATCGACAATCTTTCAATTCAACTTGATCTGAGTGGTGGTGAAAACTGTAGACATCTGACCCGACAGTGTGCAAGAGGGGAAGGGAGGTGGCGACGGGAGAGGAAAAGGGAGGGGAATAATGAGTAAGAGGAAAGGGAAGGGAGAGGAAGAGATGAAGCTATCAGCCTCACTCCCCCTTCAAAGTTAGTTCCTCCACCTGGACGCACCCTGGAGCCAGTAGGAACCACCTTGGAGTCAGAAGGAACCACCTTGGAGCCAGTAGGAACCACCTTGGAGCCAGCAGGAACCACCTTGGAGCCAGTAGGACCCACCTTGGAGCCAGTAGGACCCACCTTGGAGCCAGTAGGACCCACCTTGAGCCAGTAGGACCCACCATCGTTAGTCGCGACAAGACTCTTGATTTCATCCCATTGAGAGGGACCTGGCCTCTGCCAGGCTATAAGTACCAAGAAACATAGCCGCCATAACCACACACCTTAACCACTTCAATGCACCACCACTACCATCCCATTACCATCAACACCACCATCAACACCACTACCACCACAACCACCACCACCACCACCATCTCAAGAGAGAAGGTAACAAAAAAAAGATCACTCATAATTCCCCTGAAATTAAATTATTAACCTGGCAAGCTGCTAAACTATAAATTAAAATTTAATTATGGCGACAATTCGCCTCATGCGCAAAGATAAGATAAGAAAATGGCTATTAGCATATGTGAGGCACCTTAATACTGAGCCCCTATCTCCCTTCCTTTGTATGCCTAGATTATCCATGCTATCGCAAAATTTTATTTATATATTTATTAATTTTTTCGAGGGAGGAGGGGGCCTTGCACATTTAGCATATGGTCTGTATTGTTTAAATGTTTTGTAGCGTAAATGTTGATAATTTTGGGGGGGTTCACTATTTCAAGTTCACAGATGTTTCCTTGTTAAAAAGTTTTGGGTGGTGTTCCACTCTCCTTTTTTTATTTTCTCTCATTCCTCTTCCACCCCCCTACTTCTTCCTTCCTTTCCTCTGCGACCTCTTCCCCTCCCTCTCCTCCTACCTCACCATCTTCCTTACCAGCCCCCACCTTCCCTCCCTTCCCTCCCCCACAACCCCTCCCACAACCCCCTCCCACACCGGGACAATAGCAAAGTGACGTGCATAAAATTTGTGATTTTTTTTTCCCTCGAGTATGGTTGGGTGCGAGGCTGGCTGCTGCCGCCCATACCCGCCGCCCACACCCACCGCCCACACCCACCGCCCACACGCCGCCCACACCCGCCGCCCACACACCGCCGCCACACCCGCCGCCCACACCCACCGCCCACAAGTCCTGATTTACGCAGGGCTGCCTTCTAGCTGCCGCAAACTGGTTCTGATTGTCATTACCATTGAGCTGTAGTTCAGAATCCTGAGCCCTTCAAAGTGATATATATATATATATATATATATATATATATATATATATATATATATATATATATATATATATATATATATCCTGATAATTCTCTTCCTTGCCTTTTATAAATCCCTAGCAATATGACAGCGAGTCTCCTTAGCTAGCAAGAGGTTTCAGAGGGATTTAAATCCATCAAATTTTCACAGGAAATGTACATTTCAGATGAGTAAAGATTAGCACTTGTATCCATTAATCACCAGAGTTTTTTTTTTGTTGCTCTTCGCTATCACACTTTCGTTATCATAGTTATCGTTATCAGAGTCATCGTTATCACAGTCATCATTATCACGTACAACATTATCACATTTATCGTTATCACAGTCATTCTTTGTCACATTTATCGTTATCTCAGTCATTCTTTGTCACAGTCTTCGGGATCAGTCGTCGTTATCCTTTAGTTTCCTTATCACAATCATGACTACCATAATGTTATTATAGTTATCATAATTAAACCTACTGTGTTCATCGTAATCGCTATAATTCCGGCCAATGATAACAAAGAACATGGTTTATGATGACAGTCTCTTAATTATGGTTATCGTGTAAATCGGTTCAGTATTAATCCGTACAACAGAATCCTCAATTATCACAAAACTATCCCACTTAATGATTTATTTAACACTACATCATAAATCGCCTCACAAGTGTTCTCTTCATAAATACATTAACCAGCAACTTCAGTAATCGAAAAATATCTCTTACACGCCACGTTCAATTTTGTATATAAAAAAACTTAGCTATTTGTTCAATGGTTTAACATTTTTAGAGACACGCCTCGCAGTGTTCAGTGACTGCGTGTAGCAAAGCCACTCTTCATAAGCTTAAATAAGGTAGGTAAGCTTAAAGCTTGTAACATACAGTTTATCTTAATGCCTTAAACGTAATCTTCGGAACTTTAATACCCTCTGAACGACGGCGATATTTTGACAGGAACGTTTTAAATTTTCCAATTATCAGCAACGTACTCATAATAAATTTGAGATCTAATGACCCAAACAATTATGCTTATTTTAGAGAGGATCCACACTGGGCCACCAATGCCCCACAACTCTCCCTTTTGAATAGTTAACTTCAACAACAACAAAAAAGAACTTTTTACTATACAAGCAAACTACCACCTCTGACGACTCACTGGTAGGTGGCACCTCTGAAGGGGGTACACGCCCCCTCCCCCCTCCTGGGATACTCCTTTCCCTAGGTAACACTTGTCTGCCCATAACTCACTTATCACGACCCATCTCCTGAATATTTGTGACGAAAACAGTAAGTTATATATTGTTTACTGGGCTATTTATCATACTTGAGCCTTCTCTTATCGCTTCTTTGTATAGAAAACGCCCCGCCATGAATTCTTTACGGGCATGTGAATCTTAACCAAGTTCACATGCAGAAGGTAATATTCTGGCCCATCGCTTTCCAACATTTTATGTAAATAACTTGGAGTCCGGGATATCTCATTTGTGGGATTGTTAGAGGGGGATATTCCCCAGGGCCGCTGTATGGGAAGTGGGAGGAGAATACTGCCATGGGAGAAATTAGGCATGTGCTGGGGGAGAGAAAGTTTTGCCTTGGGAGATGTGGCTTCTTGAGGAGGCTGGAGTGAGAAAGGGAGGGAATATTGCTGGAGGCTTATTAGCATACACTTGAGTGAATTATAAACGATTCATCTTACAGGTACATCTATTACACGCGCGCGCGCACACACACACACGCACGCACGACCACACACACACACACACACACACACACACACACACACACACACACACACACACACACACACATGTTAGTTGGATGTCACAGTGTGATGTCACACACTGGATGTTAGAAAGGCTGTTGGTCCAGACGGGATCTCGCCATGGGTACTGAAAGAGTGTGCAGAGGCACTTTGCTTGCCACTCTCCATAGTGTATAGTAAGTCACTGGAGACGGGAGACCTACCAGAAATATGGAAGACGGCGAATGTGGTCCCAATATACAAAAAGGGCGACAGGCAAGAGGCACTGAACTACAGGCCAGTGTCCTTAACTTGTATACCATGCAAGGTAATGGAGAAGATCGCGAGAAAAACCTAGTAACACATCTGGAGAGAAGGGACTTCGTGACAAATCGCCAACATGGGTTCGGGACCAAAGAGCCAGAGCTCAACCCCGCAAGCACAACTAGGTTTGTACAACTAGGTAAGTACATATATACGTACACTCACACATCCAAGAGTCAATGCTCGATCCTGCAGGCACAAATAGGTGAGAACACACGTACACACCCACAATAAAGAGCCAATATACCAGAAGAGAGACAAACAGGAGACACTTAAGAATAGGCCAGTGTCCCTAAATTGCACACCATGCAAGATGATGGAGAAGATCGCGAGGAAGAGGCGAGCAACACATCTGCAGCGAAGAGACTTTATAACACACCATCAACATGGGCTCAGGAATGGTAAATCTTGTCTCACAAACCTGATTGAATTATATGACCGGACGACCAAAATAGACAAGATAGAGATGGGTTGGCAGACCATATTTTAAGACTGTCAGAAAGCCTTCGACGCAGTACCCTCCCTTCAAGAGACTAGTGCACTAGATGGGGGAAGCAGGCAGCAGTGACAGTAGGTGCTCGAGTTGTTAAGGGAGTTTCTACTCTAATCATCAGACGAAAGCGAGTCACAGAAGAGGGCTGTCTGAGAGGCGAGATGTTAAAAGTGGAGTCCCACAGGGGTTATCCTATCCTGTTTCTGATATATGTAAATGAGCTTCTTGAAAGCATAGACTCAAATCTTTAAATGTTTGTTGGTTGTTCACTGCTCTGCTCCATCCCTGCTCTTGTGTGGCATTGCACAATAGAAGGTTGGATTTACAAATTTCGTAAATTGAAACATGTACACTGTCTAATGAAGTTGATTGTAACTATGATATATGGTGTATAATCCTCAGTCATGTGAGACAGTGAAAACGAGCTTTATCCTCATTCTAATAAGACCTAATTGAATTACTCAGATCAGGCAAAATTGTAATTATTTTTGTCAATAAAGATGTTGATAACAATAATAATCCACCATCTGTCTCTAAGCCTGCCGCCATGGCCAATCCTGCCATCCAAAACTAAGCCTGTCCCCTATGGAAAATCCTACTATCTGTAGCCAAGCTTAAACTTAACATGCCCACAGTCAATACTATCTGTAACTAAACCTGCCGTTCATAGCCAATCTTCCATCCGTAACCAAATATCTTTCAAAATGAAACTTTTCCCCATAATCACGTTCACAGTTCAAAACAAAGCCTTACATATAGACCAAAGCCTCATATGCTCGTCCACGCCTCACTCCCACGACCTATAGGCATTTTACAACCAAGACTCACGCCTGAACCAAAGGCTGATGCGCGCCTCACCCTTAGGAAGAAGATAACACTACCACAAGCAGCATGAGCCTACAAATCAATCATCATTTGACAAGGGAGCTTTCCACGGAGCCTGCCCACCATCTACAAGCACACGTAGGAGCCTGCCCACCATCTACAAGCACACCCGGAGCCTGCCCACCATCTACAAGCACACCGGAGCCTGCCCACCATCTACAAGCACACGTAGGAGCCTACCCACCATCTATAAGCACCCGGAGCGCCCACCATCTACAAGCACCCAGGAGCCTGCCACCATCTACAAGCACAGGAGCCTGCCCACCATCTACAAGCACACGTAGGAGCCTACTAAACACCTTCCGCAGTCCCGGGAAACCTACCAAATCCCCACTATCGGCACCTACGCTCCATCTATTGACGCACGCCTCTAAAACTTTGTCTATTGCAGTTGGTAGGTTGTAAATCAGCGAGCTCAGGCGAGGCCCATCCACCCTGGGCTGTATACCGATGCTGGGCTCGCTTATATGAACACTTCAACTGATGCTCGTTAATTCACAGGTGATAAAATTAAAGAGTTTGAGATACTACATTCGAAGCTTCGTAGTAAGGGAGAATCAGAAACATCACAAGGTGATGAACCGTCTTAAAATTTTCTTATCTTTGGTGAGATGATACGTAGATTTTTTTTATAAATTTTTGTTTAAATTTGGGAAGATTTGAGACTCGTGACTTACACAATAGGGAGGAATTGGTGAAGTGTTTCGCTCAAGGTGCAGGCACGGAGTGAGAGACGAATAAGACACACAAAACACAACTTGCAGGACCTAAACTTCAAGAAAACGTGGCTCTCACGCAGTTCCTCACACAATCAACCATTTTCACCGGCTCGCACGCAGTTCCTCACACAATCAACCATCTCACCGGCTCGTACGCAGTTCGCGGACATGCATCTTTCATGGTTTTTCGCCTGATTTCTCTGATGGTTGTTGGAGCGATAGGAGGCGCTGGCTCGTGATGGCGTCTAATGAGGAAGCGGAATATTTGCACAGGCCATTATTTGTCAAGGTGAGGACCTTTAAGGCCTTACCGACGCGGCAGCTTTCTGGTAATTGACAGTAAGGTGGAGGACCCCGGTGGAAACCCCAGGGATGAAGGTCTATTTAATGAAAGGAGGGAAGGAAGAGGCAAGGGGATGATGGGATGTTTTAGAAGATGGCTGAAGAAAAAACTATACTAAAATAAGGTATAAAATGGTGAAAGTGGATGTGAAGTGAGGGAGAGTGTCTCAGGGGATGGGGGGGGTCAGGGAGAGTGTCTTCAGGAGTGAGGGAGAGTGTCTCAGGGGAGAGGGGGTCAGGGAGAGTGTCTTCAGGAGTGAGGGAGAGTGTCTCAGGGGAGAGGGGGGGTCAGGAGAGGGGGGGGTCAGGGAGAGTGTCTTCGGGAGTGTGGGAGAGACAGTTGGAGTGAGAGAGAATTCCTTAGAGGTGAGTTAGAGTGAGAGAAATGAAGTAATAACAAAAGAGAGTGATGTGTTGAGGAGACACACACATGTGATGATGCTCCGGGAGAGAGACGGGGCCGGTGAGTGCACATCGCACCGGACACGCTACTTCCGCAGGTGAAATTAAGACGCAGTTGTTAGAATCGAGGCGAGAATATGATAGCTGGTGTGGGCTGCAGAGGACTGGTAAAGGAAGTAACTAAAAAAAAACATTTCTTATTAAGACATAGCTCGGTCGATAGAGCTTCGGCCTCAGGCACGTGGGGTCCACGATTCGAGTCTCCTAGCCCAGGAGAATGGAAAAGTAGTAGCTATGATTCTTCACAAGAAACGACAATAGCAGGTACATCACAGAGACACCCCGAGCGTGCGGTGCATTACACCACGGGGGAAGGAAGCACCCA
Organism: Procambarus clarkii; assembly: GCF_040958095.1. Classification (NCBI taxonomy): domain Eukaryota; kingdom Metazoa; phylum Arthropoda; class Malacostraca; order Decapoda; family Cambaridae; genus Procambarus; species Procambarus clarkii. The sequence continues at coordinate 7,589,800 of NC_091206.1, read as the reverse complement.
CAGATCTTGACTTACATGGGCCGACGGGGAGCGGACAGCACGCTGGACTTGTGATCCTGTGGTCCTGGGTTCAATCCCAGGCGCCGGCGAGAAACAATGGGTAGAGTTTCTTTCACCCTATGCCCCTGGTTACCAAGCAGTAAAATAGGTACCTAGGTGTTAGTCAGCTGTCACGGGCTGCTTCCTGGGGGTGGAGGCCAGGTCGAGGACCGGGCCGCGGGGACACTAAAAAGCCCCGAAATCATCTCAAGATAACCTCAAGAGAAGATACACTTTGCTGAAGATAGAAGAAGATGAACAAATCCACAAGGGCCGTGACGAGGATTCGAACCTACGACCGAGAGCATCCCAGACGCTGACTTAATCAAACTGAGCTACGACACGGTCAAAAGAGTTGTTGTTCATTTGATGCATCACGCAATTGTGATCTCCGTGTGTACCGGAGAAAATATTCTGACCGAAGGTCTTTAATGTAAAATGAAGCAAAGGTCTGGAGAACAATCTTTTTAATGCATAATGGAGGAGGTAAACCAGGAATGCAAGACTTTAATGCAAAAAAAAGGCCGAAGTTATTTACCATGCAGCTCCTAAAATTTGAACTACACGACCCTTAATGTCCAAGTGAATGATTTGTGGTCTGAATAATGTGGAGACGTCACCGATAAGCAAGCTATTCCTGCTTTTATCTGCCAACGGTTAAGACAATACACCTTCGCCTGATGTTACATCTCGGAGGAAGAGGTCACCTTTTTACTGGTAAATTTCTTGATTCTTTTATGTCAGTGGTGATTATATATTGTTTAATCATGGAAATGTTGCGGATTTAGATATATTTTCCAGATATGCACACAAAAACACCAATTCACACACACAACACACACACAAACACACACACACACACACACACACACACACACCACACACACACACACACACACACAGAAAGTGTGTGAAAGTTGGAGTGCGAAAGTGTGCGAAAGTTGGAGATGCAGGCTGGAGTGAGAGGGAAGGTACTCCGGTGGATAGAGGAGTACTAATCAACAGGAGACAACGAGTCTGTGTGAGGGGTGAGGTCTCAGATTGGCGAGACGTCACTAGTGGAGTCCCGCAGGGGTCAGTCCTTGGACCTATACTCTTTCTGGTATATGTAAATGATCTCCCAGAGGGTATAGATTCGTTCCTCTCAATGTTTGCCGACGATGCAAAAATTATGAGGAGGATTGAAACAGAGGATGATAGAAGGAGGCTACAAGATGACCTGGATAGACTGAGTGAATGGTCCAACAAATGGCTGTTGAAGTTCAACCCGAGTAAATGCAAAGTAATGAAACTAGGCAGTGGAAACAGGAGGCCAGGCACAGGATACAGAATAGGAGATGAAGTACTTAATGAAACAGACAGAAAGAAAGATCTAGGAGTTGATATCACACCAAACCTGTCTCCTGAAGCCCACATAAAGAGAATAACGTCTGCGGCATATGCGAGGCTGGCTAACATCAGAACGGCGTTCAGGAACCTGTGTAAGGAATCATTCAGAATCTTGTACACCACATATGTAAGACCAATCCTGGAGTATGCGGCCCCAGCATGGAGCCCGTACCTTGTCAAGCACAAGACGAAGCTGGAAAAAGTCCAAAGGTATGCTACTAGACTAGTCCCAGAACTAAGAGGCATGAGTTATGAGGAAAGGCTGCGGGAAATGCACCTTACGACACTGGAAGACAGAAGAGTAAGGGGGGACATGATCACAACCTACAAAATCCTCAGGGGAATCGACCGGGTAAACAAGGATGAACTATTCAACACTGGTGGGACGCGAACAAGGGGACACAGGTGGAAGCTGAGTACCCAAATGAGCCACAGAGACGTTAGAAAGAACTTTTTCAGTGTCAGAGTAGTTAGTAAATGGAATGCATTAGGAAGTGATGTGTGGAGGCTGACTCCATACACAGTTTCAAATGTAGATATGATAGAGCCCAATAGGCTCAGGAATCTGTACACCAGTTGATTGACGGTTGAGAGGCGGGACCAAAGAGCCAGAGCTCAACCCCCGCAAGCACAATTAGGTGAATTAGGTGAGTACACACACACACACACTGCCTCGCTGCCACGGGAACAGCTCTCGTGGGTTGTACACGTAAGTTCCACTTACGACTTTGTGCCCCAAAGTTCCGTAAGATCCACAATGTTAGTACTGTGGGGTCCACTATGTTAGTATTGCCTGGACACCAGGCGCTAAATAGCAACACCTGATGCTACATAAGAGCGTCTGACGCTAAATAAGAGCGTCTGAGGGTAAAAAAGAGCACCTGAGGGTAAAAAAAGAGCGTCTGAGGGTAAAAAAGAGCGTCTGAGGGTAAATAAGAGCGTCTGAGGGTAAAAAAGAGCGTCTGAGGGTAAAAAAAGAGCGTCTGAGGGTAAAAAAAGAGCGTCTGAGGGTAAAAAAAAGAGCGTCTGAGGGTAAAAAAAGAGCGTCTGAGGGTAAAAATGAGCACCTGCCAGCCAGCCAGGACACATAGTATGGACCTGCGATCCTAGCACCAACACCTAGTCAGAAGCAGCCATGTAACGCAATCAATTTTTAAAACCAGACAAGAGAGTAACCTTATTTCTCACGCCGAGGCTCCTCTTATTGCCATCAAAGCCATCCTATAAAATACATTACCATTCATCCTATATAAATACTAAAAAAAGACAAAAAACGAGAAACACATCGGTTCTTTCCACTCTTCATTCTGACTGAAGGTTTTAGGCGCGTCGCCCTCAACAAAAGAGTGACGTCACGTCAATGGCGTTTATGGCGGGTAATTTGAACCGGCACCAACCCCCCCCCCCCCCCCACTCCACCTCCGAACTCGCACCTCCAACAATGGAATAATTTATAACCACCACCGATCACCTGACTATTAATTGAGCTATAAACTGAAAAAGGCTTCCATCGGGAACGAATCTACCGGAGAGCCACCTTTTAGCGAGGCGTCTTGGGTAGGGAATCTCTCACCAGGTATTTATTACAATTCCTTAATCCATTTGGGAGGTTGTTATGAAAGGCTGGAATGGGTCAGAGGCTTTGATGTTAACAAAAAAGGCGGTATTCAAGTGGTTACAGGTGTTAAGTAGCGGTGTTTGTTGCTTGGATGTGTGTGTGTGTGTGTGTGTGTGTGTGTGTGTGTGTGGTGTGTGTGTGTGTGTGTGTTGTGTGTGTGTGTGTACTCACCTATTTGTGCTTGCGGGGGTTGAGCTTTGGCTCTTTGGTGTGTGTGTGTGTGTGTGTACTCACATATTTGTACTCATATTTGTGCTTGCGGAAGTTGAGCTTTGGCTCTTTGGTCCCGCCTCTCAACTGTAAATCAACTGGTGTACAGATTCCTGAGCCTATTGAGCTCTATCATATCTACACTTGAAACTGTGTATGGAGTCAGCCTCCACCACATCACTTCCTAATGCATTCCATTTGCCAACCACTCTGACACTAAAAAAGTTCTTTCTAATATCTCTGTGGCTCATTTGGGCACTCAGTTTCCACCTGTGTCCCATTGTGCGTGTGCCCCTTGTGTTAAATAGCCTGTCTTTATCAACCCTGTCAATTCCCTTGAGAATTTTGAATGTGGGATCATGTCCCCCTAACTCTTCTGTCTTCCAACGAAGTGAGGTTTAATTCCCGTAGTCTCTCCTCGTAGCTCATACCTCTCAGCTCGGGTACTAGTCTGGTGGCAAACCTTTGAACCTTTTCCAGTTTAGTCTTATGCTTGACTAAAGCATAAGTCATGTGGTCATGTGTAGTCTGTGTGTGTGTGTGTGTGTGTGTGTGTGTGTGTGTGTGTTGTGTGTGTGTGTGTGTGTGTGGTGTGTGTGTGTGTGTGTGTGTGTATGTGTGTGTGTGTGTGTGCTCGTGTTTATACACGGAGAAGTGGAAGGACATGACCGAAGAACAAGTGGCCCTCGTTTCTTAAATCGTAGCGTCTGTACCTTTAGGCGGCCAATTACATCCATCAGGGAACAATTGGACGGGGCCAATTTAGCCCATTTTCTTCAATTATTCACTTTACAGCCGTACTCGGCCAATTACAATGCTGGTCTCGTTCCTGCCTTGATTAATAGAATCCCTAATGGATCTTTAATGTATTGGAGGTTGGGTGTCTGAGGCGTATATGGGGGGGTAAGTGTGGGCACATGTGGGCATAAGTATGGGGCACATGTGGGTGTAATTATGGGGCACATGTAGGCGTAAGTATGAGGCACATGTAAGCTAAGTGCGGAACACATGTGCACATATATGGGAGAGGGTTATGACCAAGGTTTAATTTTATCAAGACGAACCGACATTATTTTTGGAGGCCACCAGCCACTGGTCATGGCTACATCTCGCCTTACTTGAGATTCAGTGTACAGGTATGGTCCACAACCCTCCACAGTATGCCCGGACCATACCGTGTACAGGTATGGTCCACAACCCTCCACAGTATGCCCGGACCATACCGTGTACAGGTATGGTCCACAACCCTCCACAGTATGCACGGACCATACCGTGTACAGGTATGGTCCACAACCTTCCACAGTATGCACGGACCATACCGTGTACAGGTATGGTCCACAACCCTCCACAGTATGCCCGGACCATACCGTGTACAGGTATGGTCCACAACCTTCCACAGTTTGCACGGACCATACCGTGTACAGGTATGGTCCACAACCGCCTACTAAGTCCATATTGTCTACAGATGTAACGTAATTATAACCTGAGCTCGTTACAACTCGTTAAATCATCTGTGGCTGATTGGTCAATACCTTACTCTACACTGTGACAGATCTCTTGCCCTGACAGTACATATATACGCTGGTTTCAACTGTAATTAGATTATAAAAACACTTAAATCCAATTCTGTGGTTGAGATTACTATAAGTCAATCCGGCTGGGTGAAAAATGGACGGATAGACAAGTGTAGCTACGTAACGCTATATATGTAGACGATTAACGAATTATGTGATCCGGTAAATAGCTGTGTGACCTATTATGTCGGTATTAAAGACCGCAGTTCCAAACAATTTCAATACGGGTATTTGATCGTGTAAGCAGATATACGTCGAGATGTTTCGTATACTTCACTCGTCAAAGCATGTACACTAAGAGTTGACCTCAGTTCTGGAAAGCGTTCTGGACTAAAGTATATGTTGGTCACTATAAGCCCTCGCTGTGGCCTTTATAATCCTCCCAGGTACGACAGCCCTATAGAGCCGAACACCAAACCATGCAGGGAGTATACTGTATCCAGTATACTGTATCCCCGGGCCGCGGGGACACTAAAAGCCCCGAAATCCTCTCAAGATATATCCAACTGCACCTACACATCACAAGAGAAGCAAGGCAAAATCGCACACACACACACACAATCCGAATCATTACATGCATCACTCGAGGTCTACTGAGTCCATCATGAAGCACCAGACTCCTCGTGTAAAACCTTCCCGGAGCCCAGGCAATGTTTCACTTTCAGAAACTCTTGGTGAAAATTGACTAAATGAAGCGTTGAACCGAGGATAATGGGGCTTCCAGTCGACGATAAGTGTGGAGGAAGCGGCGACGACGGCCCCTCCCGCCACCTGTGCACCCCCACGGGAGGACGCTCGGGGAAGTAGAGCAGAAAGTGTCGGGGAATTTAAACGGTGTCGGCGTCCACTCGCGGCCATTGAAGGCACGAGCAGCGGTGTCTCCGTCTCCTGCTCCGGCCTGAGGCGGTGTCTGTGAGAAGGTGGGGGTGTGGGGGCGTGGGGGGAAGGAGGAGGGAGGAGTGAGGAGATTACCGAGGAGAGGAGAAAGGGAAGATGGGAAGGGTAGAGGGAAGAAGATGAGATGGGCAGGATGGAAAAGGATGAATAGGTCAGACAGGTAAGGAGTAGCTAGAAGGAAGACGTATGAGTATAAAGAAGGGTAGTGAGTAGGGAGAAGTTACGGGCTCACCATAGCCCGTGCTACATGGACACTCCGTCCTGAATAGCTAAATCTTTAACAACAATAGGGAGAAGCAGGAGTTTTACGGGTTCTCTATAGCCCGTGCTACATGAACTTGTCTTTCTGAGTAGTTAAACCTAAAACAACAACATAGGAAGAAGGGTGAGGTATAGAAGAGCGAGATCAAAGGAGAGGAGAGTTGGGAGGTGGTCAGACAGGTAGAGGAACGGAGAAAGATAGAAGAAGAGAGAAGGAATGATAATATAAAAAATACACCCAATTAATAGCAGGAAACGAGATATTTAAATATGAAGAATAATTAGCAGACAAGACCAAAGGGTACAAGGAGAAATAAAAAGTAAAGTAGCAATCATAATAAAAATAAAAGGAATTTGAAAAGGGGCTAGAGGACAGAAAAGGGGCTAGAGGACAGAAAAGGGGCTAGAGGACAGAAAAGGGGCTAGAGGACAGAAAAGGGGCTAGAGGACAGAAAAGGGGCTAGAGGACAGAAAAGGGGCTAGAGGACAGAAAAGGGGCTACAGAGGTGGTGATAAAGATAACCAGAAGAAGCATAGGAGAACAGGCAGAGAAAGCGAGCCGCTAGCGAGGAATGTGTTCCGGGGTCAGCGAGGACTGACAGGGCACCTACCGAAGGGACAGATGCATTAGGAATGCAGTGCAGAACGCTGGAAAAGGACTGAATGGAAGGGGAGATGTAGAGTAAGATAGAGGGAAGGAGGGAGTGTTCAAGAAGAGGGCGCTCCTCTCTCGAGTTCAACTGACCGTGCACCAGCTGAGATTTACCTCTGTGTCGGAAGGCAAGATGGGTGAGTGAGGCAAGATGGGTGAGGGAGACAAGATGGGTGAGGGAGGCAAGATGGGTGAGGGAGGCATGATGGGTGAGGGAGACACAGAGACCTAAGCCAAGGAGGGAAGGAGGAAGCACGGGGACCAGAGGCAGGAAGGGGAGGAGGAAGGGAGAGGTAATACCAAGGTAGATCAGAAAGGTCAAGGAAGGATGCCTCTATAGATTTAGAGGACGAGAGCGAGCAGGAAAGATGGATAGGAAGAAGGAACAGGGTGAGAGAGACCGTGGACGACCCACAGTAACTCTCTCACAAACACCGGAATGAGAAATATACGCCAGATTAAGACAGTTTTTTATTTACACTCAAATCTTTATTTTGCTCTGACACACTTCTCAACTTTTCGCTTATTGAAGACAAAATATTTTACTACATGCTGATCTTGGCAGCATCTGCAGCACCAAAGACAAAATGCTCCAATAATGCAGCAGATTGACCTAAATAGGAAGGAACCTCTAATATTTCAAAATGCATTCTCTATTTTTCCTAAATATTTAAATTGGCCGAAGCTATAAAAGTTCTTATTTTATTACAAATATTTTTATTTTATTTTAAACAGATGACCTAAGAAGCCTTCCAAGCCTATTTCGCAGGCTTACAGACAAGGTCCATCATAGAGCCCAGAGCAATAAAGAAATTAGAGAGCAAGACGGCGCTGTCTCCCAAGAACTCTGGGATCCCAGCGCCTCCACAGCAACGGAGAAATCCCGAGTGCCTCTACAACAACAGAGGAATACTGGGCTACTCTACGGCAACGGAAGGATTCCGGGCGCTTCTTCCGCAACAGAGAGATCCAGACATCTCTACAGGGCAACACTACAAGAGCCGAGGATGTCATCCTAATCTTGAGGTTATCTTGAGATGATTTCGGGGCTTAGCGTCCCCGCGGCCCGGTCCTCGACCTGGCCTCCTTTTTGTTAACACCCCCCCCCTCCAACAGGAAGCACCCTGTAGCAGCTGTCTAACTCCCTGGTACCTATTTACTGTTAGGTAACAGGGGCATCAGGGTGAGGGAAACATTTTGCCCATTTGTCTCCCCCTCCACCGGGGATCGAACCCGGAACCTCAGGACTATGAATCCGAAGCGCTGTCCACGCAGCTGTCAGGCGCCGTAATCAATCAAAAGAGCGATCATAAGGGCGCCTGTCGCCTTATCAATCATAAGGGCGTCTTCTAACCTCATAAATTTCAAGATTTTTTAAAGATTTCCCCTGACATCTTCACACTCTTTGGTAGATCTCACCTGACGGACAAGAGCCTCTTATTGAAAGAGACATAAAAAGAGAGTCATTCTACGTTATTTTCCTCTCCTGTTCTGTCTATTTCCTTGGGATTCATCCTTTCAATTTACAGCCCATGTCCGTCTTCCCTCTCTCCCTCATTCTGTCTTTCATTTTCCTGTTTTCTCTTTGTTAATTATTCACCCTTCACATTCCTTTTTGTTCTAAATCCACTTAGTTCTCCAAGTAACTTTCTCTCTTTCCATCTTCTTGTTCAAGTTACTTTCCGTCTCCTTATATTCTTCTGTCTCGAAATGTTGATATTTTCCTTTCTCTTTTATTTCCTTTTTTTTATTTTCACGTTTCTTCCATGCACCTTTCTCCTCTGCCTCCCTCCATACACCTTTCTCCTCTGCCTCTCTCCATGCACCTTTCTCCTCTGCCTCCCTCCATGCACCTTTGTCTGCCTCCCTCCATACACCTTTCTCCTCTGCCTCTCTCCATGCACCTTTCTCCTCTGCCTCCCTCCATGCACCTTTGTCTGCCTCCATGCACCTTTCTCCTCTGCCTCCCTCCATGCACCTTTCTCCTCTGCCTCCCTCCATGCACCTTTGTCTGCCTCCCTCCATGCACCTTTCACCTCTGCCTCTCCATGCACCTTTCTCCTCTACCTCCCTCCATGCACCTTTCTCCTCTGCCTCCCTCCATGCACCTTTGTCTGCCTCCCTCCATGCACCTTTCTCCTCTGCCTCCCTCCATGCACCTTTCACCTCTGCCTCTCCATGCACCTTTCTCCTCTGCCTCCCTCCATGTACCTTTCTCCTCTGCCTCCCTCCATGCACCTTTCTCCTCTGCCTCTCTCCATACACCTTTCTCCTCTGCCTCTCTCCATGCACCTCTCTCCTCTGCCTCCCCTCCCCCTCTCTCCCCCGGGGCCACCTAACTCTATTAGTCCCAGAAATCCAAGAAATTAGGCAAGAATGAGAGGACATGGACAAAGCCCAAGGATTGCCGCGTCCTCCTGTACACAGGCGGGAAATAATACCACGATTCTCTTTCCTCGCGTGAGTGTTTTCAATAGTGGACATCCGGGGACCGGCGGACGCGTTTGCAGCAAGGCGGATAAACGGATAAAGAGGGGTAATTGAGTCGGATAAGGGGATAATTCGGGTAAGCGAGGTGGATAAATGGGTAATGGGTGGCGTCCGGTGCGTCAAGTCACATTCCCATTATAGCCGGGCTTTGATAATCCCGGGTTATGTAGAGGCACCGGACACACTCCGCCCGGTCACTTTATCCTCTCCGATCTTACCCTCTCTCCCTTGATCTGCCTCACATCAACTATACCTTTCCCCCCTATTCCCTTGCCTAACTTCTCTTTCTCTCGCATTATGTAGTTTAGATTTATAAAATATCTGTCTCGCTCTCAATTTCCTGGTGTGGGGGGGGGGGGACAATGTATATGGAAGGGAACTATCAGGGGAAAGTGCCAAGTCATTATGACTATATAGCACTTAGAAGGGGTCAGGATAAGCATTTGGGATGGGACGGAGGGGTGGGGGGGGGATTCTATTTTGCTCTGATGAAGGCGAAGTGAACCGAAAACGGGTTTAGCATTCTCTATTTTTCACATATGGTTTTTCCGCATATATATATTTTTATATACAATAAATAAAAAATTTTGTGTAATCACATTTTAATTTCTTGTTTCATTTTCCTTCGTGGTTAAATATCATCCTTGAGTGGTCATAGACTTTATAGTGATAACAGTGTTTGGGAACCACTCAAGCTTTTCACTATATATAAGATACAATGAGGTGTATCTGTCACAACTCTTGGTAACAGCTATATGTTGTTTAAGTTCAAGTTCAGAAAGAATATGGGAACGTTTAACTTTAATAACTGGACTTCATCCAAGGGAAACAAGTTGCCGACCAGCATCTAAGAGGTTTAAGACATTTCTAGCATTAAAAATATGCTTGGTAGATATATGTGGGAGAAGGAATAATGCCAGATGAGCACAGCTAAGAGTGGATTAACAAGGGGATTTATTAAGTAAGGTGATGCATCAATGATAATACATCTTCCGATAACGAATAGCGTTTGTTGTGTTTCAAAACTAATCACAGTGAAATGCTACAATAAATAAGTAAATAAATAAAAATGTGACGACTTATATTGAATTTTGTAACTAGCTCATCAAGATTGTAACTTGCTTACCTAAATGAATTGTGGGGTTCAGTCCCTGAGCCCATTATGTGCCTCTGTAACCCTTTCCACTACCGCCCACAAGATGGGTATGGGGAGCATAATAAATGAACTAAACTAACTCATTAATATCACCAGAGACAAACGTTAATAGTCTCTAAACGATGAAAAACTGGAAGACAAAGAAATCAAACGTAAGAGAAACAAATTCATTGCCAAAAGTTAATCGTCCCTTTCGTTCCTTGTCAATTAATTTGTAGTGAAATATATTCTCACACAGGGCCTCGTATCACCCCTTCTACTTCCCCGGGTATTTGTTTTGACTGATAATCATCGTTTCCTCCTCCTCTTTCTCCTCCTCCTCTTTCTCCTCCTCCTCTTTCTCCTCCTCCTCATCCTTCTCGACGTCTTTGTCTTCTTCTTGTCTCTTTGTATACCTATCTTCTGTTATCTAGAACACCTGGCTCTTCCTGTTCCGTTTCTCTGCCCCGTGATACAATCCCCTCACTTCCACCTCAACAGCAGCACCACCTGTAAAGTCATCTCAACTACATACATCCTTATCTCTACACGCGTTCACCTCTCCTGCAGGATACAACCTGATATACACAATCGCTCCAGTCTTAATACTTATCCTTATCTTGTATACATGGATTGAGCGATCGTGCTCCTAACTCCCGCCTTTATAAATGGTGGTATTAGCCTTATCTCCGTTATCGTTTAGTGTCTTTTCATCCACCAACAAAGTCATCAGATTGTCTGTGTAATTATTAGGGGGATAATGAAATGTTTCCAGCCTTATTTCCAGTGAGAGTTACGTGTAGGATCCACTAGTTAGAGAGAAGTGGATGCTATTTACAGTCATCAAACTAAGGGGGTAATTGTTCTTATCACTGATTGCAATCATTGACGAAGATTAAGAATCGAATCTTGTCTCAGCTAAATTCAAAGGTATCTTCCTGAAATGAAAGACACTGTGGAGGTTAAAGTGTACTTATGGGGCCAGAATACACGCATTATTTATACAATTTTACGCGTTAATCGAGACTGAAGGGCAGATCCTCCACGGTTGTCAAGCTGATGTTGTGTCCATTGTGATTATGGTGTGTGTGTGTGTGTGTGTGTGTGTGTGTGTGTGGTGTTGTGTGTGTGTGTGTGTGGTGTGTGTGTTGTGTGTGTGTGTGTGTGTGTATGTGTGTGTGTGTGTGTGTGTTTGTTGTAGCTCCTCCTCCTCCTCCAGTCCTCGTTTTCCATCTCAGTATGTTTCTTAAGCTTTCTGTCTCATCTGTGTCGTGTCTCACTCTCTCTCTCTCTCTCTCTCTCTCTCTCTCTCTCTCTCTCTCTCTCTCTCTCTCTCTCTCTCTCTCTCTCTCTCTCTCTCTCTCTGTAAATGGATCTTTACCAACAGCCTTTAATCTGAAGTTTATGTATTATTTGTCATAATACATTTATTTTTATTTTCATTATTATCCCCCTCAAATCTACTCATCGACAGGATATTATGGACAGTATGACAGCAAGTGTTTCCTCCACACCCTTCCTTCTATCTCTTTTTATCACATTCCTCATCTGGCCTCTATCTCTCTCCATTATCTCCTCATCCCTCTACCGTCATCTGCTCGGCTCATCGCATGCCATCAACCATCTATTTATCCCCAGAAAATAGGGCTTGAAGTACGCCCTTCGTGTATAGAGTGACTCTGGATGGACAGGGGCCGGCCTGGGGTGGGGCGGGTCTGTGTATGTGTGCGGAACGAATTGATTCACTCCGTGCACACGACCGCGCGTCAGGTCGCTTACACTTCTGTGACTGGTGAGCGCCTGCTGCTGCTGCTGTTACTGCTGCTTCTGCTTCTGTCTTTCTTATAGCTGTTGCTTCTGCTGTCGCTGATGCTCCATGGATTCTTATTGTACTCTTGCTGTGTGTTTGGTACTCTGGTGATTTATTTGAAGGTAAGCGCCTCGCTGCTGAGGTGTAGCGCCTCGCTGCTGAGGTGTAGCGCCTCGCTGCTGAGGTGTAGCGCCTCGCTGCTGAGGTGTAGCGCCTCGCTGCTGAGGTATAGCACCTCGCTGCTGAGGTGTAGCGCCTCGCTGCTGAGGTGTAGCGCCTCGCTGCTGAGGTGTAGCGCCTCGCTGCTGAGGTGTAGCGCCTCGCTGCTGAGGTGTAGCGCCTCGCTGCTGAGGTGTAGCGCCTCGCTGCTGAGGTGTAGCGCCTCGCTGCTGAGGTGTAGCGCCTCGCTGCTGAGGTGTAGCGCCTCAGCGAAGCGCTACACATAAAAAAGTCAAGACCAGCAATCAACAACCAGTTAATACACAATTACATTCTACTCACTTCAAGACCCCAAGCCAACGTAGGGACAGGATCCAATGACCGTCTTAGAAACACAGGCAGCTGCAGGAACATAAGCTGTTTATTTTGATGCACGTAATACCTTATCAATATCCCCAATGTTATGCCATTCATCCACTAGTTCTATACCACCTCACCAAAAGAGAATATAAGCCTGATAATATATATTATATAATATATATATATATATATATAATATTATATATATATATATATATATATATATATATATAACAAAGGTCCCAGGACAGAGCCTTGAGGCTCTTTACTAACAATAGTTTCCAACTCTTACTTGACCCCATTTATACTAACTCTGTTTCCTCTGATATAACCATGCCCTTACCCAACCTAAGATTGCACCCCAATACCGTTACGGTAATTTCTTTGCGGCAGTCGACTACCTTAAAAATGCTGGAGTATGATGAAAGTAAATTGTTTAACATGAGCGGCTCTTAGTAAAACAATGTTGTGAATCATTTATTAAACAATGTTTTTCAAGATATAAACAAAATAGCTTTTGCGATCATCGATTCAAACAATTTTCCCACAATAGACGTTATACTGAGTGATAGATAGTTGGTCGCAAGTGATCTATCTTCCTTCTTAAAAATCAATACCACATGAACAACTTTCCACAACTTTGATACTCCTCTCGACTTTAAGGACAGGTGATCACCCCTATCCTTCACCAGGGCCGCTGGACACCCCTATCCTTAACCAGGGCTGATGAACACCCTATCCTTCACCAGGATAGGTGGACACACGTGTACCAAACAGGCAGTAAGTGACCTGGCAGATGGTCTCCACAGCGACGCCATGAAGTCGGAATCTCTCCTCTTCCAGTCTTTTAAAGCAGAACGTTAATATTTAATATCACTCCAACCATTTAATTACGTTCCCATTATTTTCCAGACCAACAACGACTGGAGAGACGTTAGTGAAGCCTCGAGGCTAGGAAATGGTTTGTGTTAATTTTTTGGCTTGGAGCAGAGGAAGAGAACTGAAGCAGAGACGATAAAATCATTGGAGCAAAACGGGGGATCGAAGGACTTTATAAACACCGAAGGTGCTCACAAGTCTTTTAAACTGATGCGGTATGTCATGAGAAATTGATAAAGAAGTAGCAGAAGGAGGGTGTCAGGTGGCAGCATCAAAAGCTGCAGCACAAGCAGCACAAGCAGCAGCAGCTGTATCAATGCCACCAGAGGCAGAAAGGATAATAACAGCAGCAGCAGTAGCAGCAGCAACAGGGGTATTTCAGGTGGCAGAAGCACTAACAGCAGCTGCAGGATGTCAGGCAGCAGCAGCACCAGCAGCAGGATACATACTGGCGAAGCAGTTTAAACAGAAAGGAACACTTATATAGAGCTGGTTAACCAAGGAATGACAGCAAATTCCAACTAATAGACCGCAAATAACAGAGAGGAGCAGATAAATCAAGATAACAAAAAGTGAATAAAATATTCGTAATAAAGTGAACGAGTTAAAAAAGAACTCGTCGAGAGAAAACTAACCGGAAAGCGAAGAGAAAACCTCATCTAGGAAGCTGGCCGGAAACATATATCCCCCGACAACATTTGCAAGTAAACGCCCATAAATTATTACAATAAAAGAGGGGATGAGGGAGGAGGGAGAGGGAAGGGGGTAATTATATATCAGCGTTGGAATTATGAAGATTTTTTTTCCCCCCTCTTTACTTGCCACGATTATATCCCAGATCTATTTTATCTTTCCACTGGCTTTAGGGATTTGGCTGTGTGTCCGTTGTTTGGTCTGTTTGCTGCAGCTGAAGGTGTCCGTTGTTTGGTCTGTTTGCTGCAGCTGAAGGTGTCCGTTGTTTGGTCTGTTTGCTGCAGCTGAAGGTGTCCGTTGTTTGGTCTGTTTGCTGCAGCTGAAGGTGTCCGTTGTTTGGTCTGTTTGCTGCAGCTGAGGGTGTCCGTCTGGTCTGTTTGCTGCAGCTGAAGGTGTCCGTCTGGTCTGTTTGCTGCAGCTGAAGGTGTCCGTCTGGCCTGTTTGCTGCAGCTGAAGGTGTCCGTCTGGTCTGTTTGCTGCAGCTGAAGGTGTCCGTCTGGTCTGTTTGCTGCAGCTGAGGGTGTCCGTCTGGCCTGTTTGCTGCAGCTGAGGGTGTCCGTCTGGCCTGTTTGCTGCAGCTGAGGGTGTCCGTCTGGCCTGTTTGCTGCAGCTGAGGGTGTCCGTCTGGCCTGTTTGCTGCAGCTGAGGGTGTCCGTCTGGCCTGTTTGCTGCAGCTTAACCTAACCAATTCCAATATAAAGGAGACCAGAGAAAATGTGTGAGTCGAAGAGAAGGAAATATACAAAATTATAACAAATGAGAAAAAATATGATAAAACGCTAAGAAAGCGGACAGAAAAAGGAATATTGCTGAGGTATAGACCAACAAATATGAGTGAGGTATATAGGCCTACAAATATAACAGAGGTATATAGGCCTACAAACATCGATAACGCTTCAATGTGGGTTCAAAGAAGGGGAAGTCTTGTCTAATACTCCTTGTAGAATTCCGTGTCAAGATGTCACGATCACACGCTAGGAAAGACAATAGTGAGCTGACAACATGCTTTTTAGCTCCCGCAAGGTCTTCGACACTTCCACACTGGAGGCGACTGTACTAACTTGCACTTGTCGGCCTGCACTTACTGGCTTTCGTCCATATTTTTCATCATAACCTCATCTGTTTCATGACTTTGCTTGGCATCTCTCCCGCCAATGTTATGTTGCAAGAGTATATAGCATTTTGTCACCAGCAGTAGCAGGAGGATGTCAGGTGGCATCACCAGCAGCAGCAGGATACATACTGATGAAGCAGTTTAAACAGGAACATTTTTATCAAGCAGGTTAATCAAGGAATGACAGCAAATTCTAACTAATAGATTGTAAATAACAGAGAAGAGCAGATAAATCAAGTAACAAAAAGTAAAGTGTTGCAAGACTATATCAACTTATCGGTAGTGATGTGTTCTACGAGTGTTTTATAGTGAACATTTTACATTTTAGTGAACATTTTATAGCTAGAGTTGATTTGCAAGATTAAAGTAGTTTATCGCTATTGTTGTGTTACACAAGTATAGCATTTTATTGCCAGTGATGTGTTGCAAGGAGTGAAGCACTCTATCGCCAGTTTTGTGTTGAAAACGTAATAGCATCTCGTCGCCAGTGGTGTGTCAGACAGGTATAACGTCTCGTCGCCAGTGGTGTGTCAGACAGGTATAACGTCTCGTCGCCAGTGGTGTGTCAGACAGGTATAACGTCTCGTCGCCAGTGGTGTGTCAGACAGGTATAACGTCTCGTCGCCAGTGGTGTGTCAGACAGGTATAACGTCTCGTCGCCAGTGGTGTGTCAGACAGGTATAACGTCTCGTCGCCAGTGGTGTGTCAGACAGGTATAACGTCTCGTCGCCAATGGTGTGTCAGACAGGTATAACGTCTCGTCGCCAGTGGTGTGTCAGACAGGTATAACGTCTCGTCGCCAGTTGTATAAGATATGGCCAAAGCGTCACGCCCTGAGGACAGTTCACTACCCCGAGAGGTCGTTCAGAGAAAGACTTGCACACAACTATAGTCAGCTGTACCGAGGGGAAGTGCAAATGACATGCATTAGTATCTTTAATGATACGGTTGGTGGCAATTAGGCTAGCATGACGCATATTAAAAAAGAAGAGTAAGTAAAACTCTAATAAAGCTCAGATAAATAAACCAACAAATGGACGCAGATAAATAAAACACTGCCTCCCCCCCCCCGCCCTTCTCTTCAACCCCCCTAAAACAAAATAGAAGTTATATAAAACTAAACCCCCCAAAAAGTAAGCAAGCGTCAATAATGTGACCGAAAAAGGAGTCGAGATAACAATGTGACCGAAAAAGGAGTCGAGATAACAATGTGACCGAAAAAGGAGTCGAGATAACAATCCATAACAGATGATGACGGATGATGCTGTGAACACAGGAGAACACCTGTTGCCCGGATAACTGACCGGAAGTATAAAATCCCAGACACGTTTGCAGGCAGTTTACCCATAAATCAGTAAGCGAAAAAAAGGTCATTATATTCCAGTATTGCAAAACAGGATTTATTTTTATTTTAGGGAGGAAGGAAGGGGAGGAGATATTCACTTCCCAGAACCCAAGGGAGAATAGAAAACAAAGACATGAAGATGAAAATAAGCTAACAATGAAGGAAATGATTAAGCAAATAGCATGAATATAAGAACATGGTTTGATTGAAACAATCCCCAGGTAATTTGTTCCGTAAATCAACAACCCAATTTTTAAGCCAATATTTACCCAGGTCTTTTCAGAATCTTAACATATCCTATTTGAGTATTTAGTTGTGTTTTCAATTGTGAAACGTTACATATAACGTCATACAATTAATCTGTTTGGTATACCCTTTTCATGAATACTTGAATACTTCAGTGATAATCCTTCTAACGTTTCGCCGTTCCAGAGAATGTAAATTTATCTTAATCTCTCTTCATAAGGAAAACAGAACACGAAACAATGGAGATATATATTTTGGATAAGTTTAGATTTGGGAAAGACCTGGGTAAATACTGGTTTGGAAACAGACCTGTTGATTTATTGAACAAATTTCACGATAACATAAAAGGTGTAGGATCAATGGATTGTTTCAAACGTAGGTTTGACATATATATGAATGAGTTTGGGAGAAATGATCTCCCGCACTACATCACTGAATGCCCAGTTATTAGACCTTTCAGACCAGCTGGCATGAGGTACCTGGAGCTTTGCAATTACTTTATTCACTCTCGTATTCTTGAAGATATCCTCACAGTATACCCAAAATTTGCCAGGGCAGGCTATTAAACACATGGCTCTGTATGACTAACCATCCTGCGAGATGGGGACTTGTATTACCACTGCTACCTTATTCAATCTTGTGGTGTTGATATCCTCAAAATGCATCCGGAGTCTGCCAGTGCAGACCGCTTATCACATGCCTCTGTATGACTAACCATCCTGTGTGATGGGGATTTTTTAGCATCACCTAGTTAGCTTTTTTGACACACTGTACTCCACTTCATATAGTCTAGGGTAGCTGCACTAATGCAGATGTACCTCATATCTTAATAAAAAAAAAAAAAAAATTGGGAGAAAATATATAGGAGCTTCCTCATATGGTCTCTTCTTGAGGTTATCTTGAGATGATTTCGGGCTTAGTGTCCCCGCGGCCCGCTCCTCTACCAGGTCTCCACCCCCAGGAAGCAGCCCGTGACAGCTGACTAACTCCCGGGTACCTATTTACTGCTAGGTAACAGGGGCATCAGGGTGAAAGAAACTCTGCCCATTGTTTCTCGCCAGCGCCCGAGATCGAAACCGGGACCACAGGATCACGCGTCCAGTGTTCTGTTCGCTCAGCCACCGGGTAAGCCACGTGGTCTAATAAACATTCTGCAGTTTCTTTAGTTCGCGTATTCTTAAGTTCTGAAAACTGCTCATTCTTGGGATTAAATTTGATATCTTTCTCAATACGCCTTCAGCGAGCAGTGAGACTCACAGTGCCTCAGTGAGGAGTGAGAGACAAATAAACTCTCAGTGAGCTAATCTCTACCATGGGCGACGACTCATCCTTCTGAGTTCCCACACCTACTCATCTCCTCCATCTCTTCCTCTCAAATCTGCTCATCTTCATCCCACACATTGTGTTATTTCACCTCTTCGTCCTCCTTCTTAAACTGACCTCCCTTTCCCTCTTCCGTCTGCTCTTTAAAGCCAACCTTTGTCTTCTTATTCTGCAAGGAGGACTTCCTCACTCTCTCACATCTCTCACACCTTCACCTCTCTCTCTCTCTCTGTCCCCCACCGGAGCTTCGTTGTCTTATGGCACATACACACACACTCCCTCACGCAAGAAGGGTCTTGCTTCAGCCTCTCTGGCCTCAATCCGGGACGCCTTATTCTTCTATCCCCATAAAAAGAAATGTTAGAGGTCGCTCCGTTCGTTGTTCTTCACGAAAACCAATATTTTTTAAGTGCTCTGCCCTTTCCGCCGTCCCTCCCTCTCTCTCCTGATGCTAAATTTCCAATGCATGCATTCACAAAGGTTGCGGAGAAGGGCGTTTACCAGACAATATCTTAAGAAAGCAGAAAGCTTGAATATAATCTCTCGACCTTTTAGCCCATGTGTTTTCGGGCGTTTCAGTTATCTGTCTCG